>NC_057731.1:54049902-54074121 GCF_004010195.1 Chiloscyllium plagiosum | reverse complement strand
TTGTTGTCTGAGAGTGGCTGTTGGTTTGTGTGCTGTTATGAGTCCTAGTGGTCGCAGTACTACTGGACCCAATATACCGGCCACTGCAGCTTACAGCTGGAACTGACAACCTGAAGCGGCAGATACAAATTACTATAAATTCCGGAGGAAACATCACAGAAGCACTTCACAGGAGGCTCCCAAGCACTGAGGATGTCACCTAGACAGGGGACGAAATGTCTGCAACACAAATTCCCAGCTCGGCGAACAGAACCACAACCAAAGATAGCTCCAGTGACTGAGCTCTCCTACAGCGCTGTGTGCAATCAGGTCACTGTTGTTGAGGGAAGTGAGCCTGCTCCTATGTCAGTGAACAACAGTGAGCTTCATCACGATGTAGCTACAAACAGAGATGATAAGAGGGGACATCTCTGGAACCCAGGTCCACATAATGTAATGCCACCAGAACATACCTCCTCACACACATTCTTGGTAGCTATTAGAATTAAGATATAATTAACTCTTTACTCTACAAGTAATCAGTCCCATGATGTGTATGCAAAATTTGCTGACTCAGATAGTTGGGAGAATCCTTTATTTGGAGTTTGCCACAATGTTCTGAGGTTTTAGGCTCAATTTGACACTGAATCAACTGCCTCGTGCCCAGGAAATGAAGTGTTTCCCAAAGACAGGGAAAGGAAAATTAGCACAACAAAAGGACCAGCAAACAAATTTCACTGATATCTCTGTTTATCTCAACTTGAATTTTTAAAAGAATTCAAAACATGTGTACTTCAGCTGTCTTTACTTGGGGATGGAAGCAGCAGTAGTATACTTCCACAGAGGCCAATTTTAACTTGATTCGGGATTCACCAGAACCTGGAATCTGATAGTGGGCTGTGTAAGTAACCTTTAGAAAGTTCTGTAAACACAAAGGTGTGTTCCTTTCCCTTGGCTAAATCTAAGGTTCATTCTTACTGAGCAAGCCATCAAAGCATTCAGTCATACCCCCGAACCATTTCATTTCAGTTCACAGAGCATCCAAAAAAACAAACACAAAGTCTCAGTGAATTTGTGGACTGTGTTCATTCTTCAAGAAAGGAACTGGAGCCAGTCTGAAAATCACTAATCCCCTTCAGTCGATCAGCCACCACTAAAATACATCCACCTTCCCTTTAGCTCATCAACAAATCTTTTGTTTAAGTTATAGCATTCCCATGTCAAAACCAGGATCAGACATAAAGTTTGAAAAGCAGTGATCGTCTCATAATAATGTTACCAGATAAATAATCCAGAGTTCTGACCTTGGCATCTCAGGTTTGAGATCAAGCCATACCAAGGCAGAGTTGGAATTTAAATTTAATCAATGAATCAGGAATTTTAAAATTATGTTAATATCAGTAATATTCTCATGAAGCAATCAGATTTTGTAAAATATCCATTCCCTCCAGCACCAACTCTCAGTAGCAGCAGTGTGTACTGTCTACAAGATGCACTGCAGAAATTCACCAAAGATCCTCAGGCGCCATCTTCAAAACCCACAATCCCTTCCATCTTGAAGGACAACGGCAGCAGATAATGGGAACACCGTCCTCTGCAAGTTCCCCTCCAAGCCACTTACCATCCTGACTTGGAAATATACCTCTGTTCCTTCACTTTGCCTGAGTCAAAATTGTATTGTGGGTGTATCTGTAGCACATGGACTGCAGCAGTTCACCACGTTCTCAAGGGGCAACCAGAGATGGGCAATAAATGCTGGTCCAGCCAGCGATGTCCACATAGAGTCATACAGTCATGAGTAAATAAAGAAAAGATCTGATTCATTAGAAACAAAAGCAGAAATTGCTGGAAAAGCTCAATAGGTCTCACAGCATCTGTGGACAGAAATCAGAATTTCAGGTTCAGTGACCCTGTTCAGAACTGAACCCGAAACTCTGATTTGCTTCCACTCATGCTAACTGATCTGCTGAGTTTTTCTAGCAATTTATGTTTTGTCTCTGATTACCAGTATCCAAAGCTCTGTCATTTTTTAAAAAAATCTGATTAATTAGTGCCCTTTATGGAGGAAAATTTGACTCTGGCCTATATGTGACTCCAAACCCAGCTCAATGTGCTTGAATCTGAACTACCCTCTGAAAAAAACCCAATGAGCCAATAGATTAGAGACAGCATGAAATCCTGGCTTTGTCAGCATTGGAGAAAGGGAGGACTGTAGATGCTGGAGATCAGAGTTGAGAATGTGACGCTGGAAAAGGACAGGAGGTCAGGCAGATTCCGAGGAGCAGGATAGTCATAGTTTTTGGCATAAGCTCTTCATCAAGATCGACTTTGTCAGCAATACCCAATTCTTGTGAATAAAATATGCGTCACGTTAGAGGGGACGAGGTGTCAAAGTGGGTCTGTGAGGTTAGCAAGAATGATTGATCAGAACTCAGTACATGATAGGATTGGGCAACAGAGCTTTAGATGAGTAGGAAACTCAAACCTAATCAGTTTACCATCTGCCATTAGGAAATTGTTAGAATCCCTTATTAGGGAAGTAATAATAAGATGTACGGAACGTCAAAGTACAATCCAGCAGAGTCAGTATGGTCTTATGAAGGGTTAATCACACTTGACTGAATTTCTAGAGTTTCTCAAAGATGAAACAAGCGAAAGGACCATGGGTGCCCTGTAGATGTTGTACACTTAGACTTCTAAAAGGCATTTGGTATGGTACTGCACAGAAGATAAAGACACAGGATCATATAGAGTTAAGAATGATTTATTAAATTGGATAGAGGATTAGCTAAACAACAGAAAGCAGAGAGTTGAGATAAATGGGTCTATTTTCTGGTTGGCAAGCTTCAACTAGTAGGGTGTCACAGGATTAAGTCCTCAGTATTCAATTATTTACAGTCTACATTAATGACTTGGACCTGGGGATAGAAAGTGTTCTAGCCAAATTTGTAGGCAACACTAAAATAGATGAGAAAGTAAGCCACAAAAGACGAAAAGTCTACAAATGGATATGAGTACTTGAGGTGAACAGGCCAACATCTGGCAGATAGAGTTCAATTTGGTTCAGTGTGAGCTTGTCCATTTCAGTTAGAAGAATGAAAAGACAAGAAATTATCAAAATGGAGAGAAATTTCAGAATGTTTCGGTGCAGAGGGATCTGAGTGTTATTGTGTATGAGTGCAGAAACCTAGTATACAGTAGGTAATAGGGAAAGCAAATGGAATGTTGGCATTTCTTGCGAAAGAACTGGAATATAAAAGTAGGGAAGTTTTACTGCAGCTGTACAAGGCATTAGTGAGACTGCACCTGGAATATTGAGTCCAGTGTGGTCCCCTTACATGAGGAGGGATATAGTTGTATCAGAGGCAGTTCAGGGGAACTACATGACATTGATTCCAGAGATGAGGGGTTTGTCTTATGAAGAGAGTTTAGGCCAATACTCTCTGGCATTTAGGAGAATGAGAGGAGATTGAATTGTGGTCTGTAAGATGCTAAAGAGGATTGATGAAGTAGATGTTAGGAAAAAGTTTCCTCACGTTGGGCAATCTGAAACTCGAGGTCATAGTTTTAGGATAAGGGATAGCAGATTTCAAATTGGTATCAAGGGAAATTACTTCAGTCAGAGGGTCGTGCATCTGTGGACTTTACTCCCCTGGAGTATGGTGAATGCTAGGACATTGACTAAATTCGAGGAGATAAATTTTTAATTGGTAACGGGGCAGAGCATTATGGAGAGTTGGCAGGAAAATAGATTTGAGGCTGAGATGAGATCAGCCATGATAGTATCAAATGGCAGAGCAGGCTCAAGGGGCTGAATGGCCTCCTCCTCCTGCTCCTAATTCTTATGTCATTATGAGCTGATGTTTGTAGAAGGGATTAGGGCTGTAGGTGTGGTTGGAGGTTTCAGCAACACAGGGCAGGGGCATACAATGTCACAATGGTGGCCAGGCGATATGATGGAGAAGCTGCAAAGCACAACTCAGGGTTGAATAGCATGTTGAAGGTACCAATGATCTTGGTAATCAGAGAGTGCACTGGTTCAGCAATGGAGTCTGAAGGTGATTGATGCCTTTGACTTTTCCATCATTTAACCACAGCAATCTTAGAATAGAATCATAGAATCCCTACAGTGTGGAGGCAGGCCATGCAACTCATCAATTTCATATTAACTTTCCAAAGGACGTTCCAACTACATCCACCCTATCCCTGTAACCCTGCATTTCCCAAGCCTAGCCCACCTTTGTCAAGAGGAAGAAGGAGGCTTATGTTAGGATGAGATGTGAAGGCTCAGTTAGGATGCTTGAGATTAGATTACTTACAGTGTGGAAACAGGCCCTTCGGCCCAACAAATCCACACCGACCCACCGAAGCGCAACCCAGCCATTCCCCTACATTTACCCCTTTTCCTAACACTACGGTCAATTTAGCATGGCCAATTCACCTGACCTGCACATCTTTGGACTGTGGGAGGAAACCGGAGCACCTGGAGGAAACCCACACAGACACAGGGAGAACGTGCCAACTCCACACAGTCAGTCGCCTGAGGCGGGAATTGAACGCGAGTCTCTGGCGCTGTGAGGCAGCAGTGCTAACCACTGTGCCACCATGCCGCCCATTTGTTGAGAGCAAATGTTGAGAGTTACAAGTTAGCCAGGAAAGATCTAAAGAGAGAGCTAAGAAGAGCTAGGAGGGGACATGAGAAGTCTTTGGCAGGTAGGATCAAGGAAAACTCTAAAGCTTTCTATAGGTTTGTCAGGAATAAAAGAATGACATGACTAACATTACGACCAGTCAAGGAGAGTATTGGGAAGTTGTGTGTGAAATCCAAGGAGATAGGAGAGGCGCTAAATGAATATTTTTCATCAGTATTCATATTGGAAAAAGACAATGTTGTCGAGGAGAATACTGAGGTACAGGATATTAGACCAGATGGGATTAAGCTTCATAAGGAGGAGGTATTAGCGAAAGAATGACATGACTAACATTACGACCAGTCAAGGAGAAATCCAAGGAGATAGGAGAGGCGCTAAATGAATATTTTTCATCAGTATTCACATTGGAAAAAGACAATGTTGTCGAGGAGAATACTGAGGTACAGGATATTAGACCAGATGGGATTAAGCTTCATAAGGAGGAGGTATTAGCGATCCTAGAAAGTTTGAAAATAGATAAGTTTCCTGGGCTGGATGGGATTTATCCTCGGATTCTCTGGGAAGCCAGGCAGGAGATTGAAGAACCTTTGGCTTTAACCTTTATGTTGTCATTGTCTCCAGGAATAGTGCCAGAAGACTGGAGGATAGCAAATGCTGTCCCCTTGTTCAAGAAGGGGATTGGAGGCAACTCTGGTAATTATAGACCAGTGAGCCTTACTTTGGTTGTGGGCAAAGTGTTGGAAAGAATTATAAGAGAGAGGATTTATAATCATCCTGAAAGGAATAATTTGATTAGGGATAAGTCAACATGGTTTTGTGAAGGCTGTGCCTTACAAACCATATTGAGTTCTTAGAGCAGGTGACCAAGCAGGTGGATTAGGGTAAAGTGGTTGATGTGGTGTATATGGATTTCAATAAGGCATTTGATAAGATTCCCCAGAGTAGGCTGTTGCACAAAATATGGAGGCATGGGATTGAGAGTGATTTAGTAGTTTGGATCAGAAATGCGCTAGCTGAAGGAAGACAGAGAGTGGTGGTTGATGGGAAATGTTCGTCCTGGAGCTCAGTTACTAGTGGGGTGCCGCAAAGATCTGTTTTGGGGCCACTGCTGTTTGTCATTTTTATACATGACCCGGATGAGGGTGTAGAAGGATGGGTTAGTAAATTTGTGGATGACATTAAGTACAAGGGAGCTTTGAACAGTGCGGAGGGATGTTGCAGGTTACACAGGGACATAGATAAGCTGAGAGGTGGGAAATGGAGTTTAATGCAGAAAAGTGTGAGGTATTTTTCTTTGGAAGGAGTTACTGGAATGCAGAGTACTAGGCTAGTAGTAAGATTCTTGGTAGTGTGGATGAGTAGAGAGATTTTGGTGTTCATGTACATAGATCCCTCAAAGTTGCCACTCAGGTTGATAGAGTTGTTAAGAAGGTGGACAGTGCAGGGATAGGTACAGAGATTTTATTTTATTGGTGTAGGGATTGAGTTCAGAGGCATGAGGTCATGTTTCAGCTACGCAAGCCTCTGGTGTGGCCATATTTGGAGTATTGCATTCAGTTCTGGTCGCTTCCTTACAGGAAGGATGTGGAAGCATTGGAAAGGGTGCAGAGGAGATTTACCAGGAAATTGCCTGGTCTGGAGGGAAGGTCTTATGAGGAAAGGCTGAGGGACTTGAGGCTATTTTTGTTAGAGAGAAGAACGTTGAGAGGTTGACTTAATCGAGACATATAAGACGATCAGTGGATTAGATAGGGTGGACAATGAAAGCCTTTATCCTCAAATGGTGATGGTGAGCACACGTTTTAAATTGAGGGGTGATAGATATAGGGCAGATGTGAGAGGTAGGTTCTTTACTCAGAGAGTAGTAAGGACATGTAACACCCTGCCTACAACAGTAGTCGACCCGCCAACTTTAAGGTCGTTTAAATGGTCATTGGATAAACATATGGATGATCATGGAATAGTGTAGGTTAGATCCCACGCAGACACGGGGAGAACATGCAAACTCCACACAGTTAGTCGCCTGAGGCGGGTATTGAACGCGGGTCTCTGGCGCTGTGAGGCAGCAGTGCTAACCACTGTGCCACTGTGCCGCCAACTTTAAGGTCGTTTAAATGGTCATTGGATAAACATATGGATGATCATGGAATAGTGTAGGTTAGATGGGCTTCAGATTGGTTTCACAGGTCGGTGCAACATCAAGGGCATGTACTGCTCTATGTTTGGACTGTGGGAGGAACCTGGAGCACCTGGAGGAAACCCACACAGACAGAGGGCAAATGTGCAAACCCCACACAGACGTTGCCTAAGGATGAAATTGAAGGCAGGTCCCTGGTGCTGTGAGGCAGCAGTGTTAACCACTGAGCCACTGTGCCAGGCCAAATCTAAAAACCTCAACCTCAGTCTCCCTATTTTTTTGCTTTTCACTCAAGATTTTCCCATTTACTGCCTCTTTTCTTTGAAAATTCTAATGTACATCTATCTGCTCCAGCTGCCATGTAGCCCATTAAACATTTCATTCTCTTGTAGCCAAAGCAATCAAACTGAGAAAGGGTTGGGGTGGGACTAATTTAGTGAAAAGAATAGCTTTCTCACTCACTGTAGTTCTACTTCAATGGTGAAAGATTTTATAATTTTAAAGGAAGGTAAAAAGGTGGTATATTATGCTGCACTAAAGAATTGAAAGAATTAAATAGGCCTGAACAGTCTATTCATGCAATTATGTCAGTAAATATAGTTCATGGCTCCAGTAATGGTGCATTACCAGGTTTATTCTACAAAGAGTCATACATAATTTATGAGGGCTATTGTGGAGTACAGTAATGCATTGAAACCCAGTGCGAAATTGTGCTTATCTACAGACATTAATTTTAATTCCTATTTTTTTTCAAAAAGAGATGAGAGAAAGTGCACGGAACATCAGATCCGTGGTTAACTATTTCAGTTCGGCAAGCTGCAAGTCTAAGGGAAAATCTAACACCAAGATCAGTGTCAAACAGAAACAGAAATTGCTGGAGAAACTCAGCAAGTCTGTGGAGAGAAGAAAGGCAAGAGCACCATATCCCAACCAGACCTTAGGGTTGCTCTCTCATTAGTAGAGACAACCAGTGGTGGTTTAACCTGAGGATCAGTACACCAAGGGCAAGGGGGAGGGTGGGCATTGAGAAGGAAGGTCCATCATAGTAACCACAGCTGGTGCAAGAGTTGAACCCATACTGCTGATTTCACTCACTAGCTTTCCAGCCAACTGAGCTATCCACCCCACCTTGTAAATTGTTAATGCTTTCTATCAAGTGATCTTTTTTCAGACCCTAGTTCAGAAGCTGGTAGCTATCGAGAATGCTGGATGACTAAAGAAATGGAGGGTTTGATTTGAGAAAAAGAAGGAAGCATCTGTCAAGAATAGACAGGATAGATTGAGTGGATCCTTAGAAAAGTATAAAGGCAGTCAGAGTATATTTAAGAGGGAAATCAGGAGGTCAAAAAGGGGACATGAGGTAGTTTTGTCAAATAGAGTTAAGGAGAATCTAAAGGTTTTTTACAAATACATTAAGGACAAGAGGGTAACTAGGGAGAGAATAGGGCCCCTCAAGGATCAGCAAGGCGGTCTTTGTATGAGCCGCAGGAAATTGGGGTGACTAAACAAGTATTTTGCATCAATATTTACTGTGGAAAAGGACATGGAAGATATAGACTGTAGGTGACATCTTGCAAAATGCCCAGATTACAGAGGAGGAAGTGCTGGATGTCTTGAAACACATAAAAGTGGATAAATCCCCAGGACCTGATCAGGTATACCCTAGAACTCTGTGGGAAGCCAGGGAAATGATTGTTGGGTCTCTTGCTGAGATATTTGTATCATCAATAGTCACAGGTAAGGTACCAGAAGACTGGAGGTTGGCAAACGTGATGCCATGGTTTAAGAAGGGTTATAAGGACAGGCCAGGGAACTATAGACCAGCAAGCCTGATGTCAGTGGTGGACAAGTTGTTAAAGGGAACCCTGAGGGACAGGATGTACATGTATTTGGAAAGGCAGGGACTGATAAGGGATAGTCAACATGGCTGTGTGCGTGGGAAATCATGTCTCACAAACTTGATTGAGTCTTTTGAAGAAGTAACAAAGAGGATTGATGAAGGCAGAGCGCTAGACATGATCTATATGGACTTCGGTAAGGTGTTTGACAAGGCTCCTCATAGGAGACTGGTTAGAAAGGTTAGATCTCATGGAATACAGGGAGAACTAGCCATTTGTATACAGAACATGTTCAAAGGTAGAAGACTGAGGGTGGTGATAGAGGGTTGTTTTTCAGACTGGAGGGCTGCGACCATTGGAGTGCCACAAGGATCGGTGCTGGGTTCACTACTTTTCATTATTTATATAAATGATTTGGATGTGAGCATAAGAGGTACAGTTAGTAAGTTTGCAGATGACACCAAAATTGGAGGTGTAGTGGGCAGTGTAGAAGATTACCTCAGATTACAACAGGATCTTGGGCAGATGGGCCAATGGACTAAGAAGTGACAGATGGAGTTTAATTTAGATAAATGCAAAGTGCTGCAGTTTGGGAAAGCAAATCTTAGCAGGACTTATATACTTAATGGTAAGATCCTTGGGAGTGTTGCTGAACAAAGAGACTTTGGAGTGCAGGTTAATAGTTCCTTGAAAGTAGAGTCACAGGTCGATAGGATAGTGAAGAAGGCGTTTGGTATGCTTTCCTTTATTGGTCAGAGTATTGAGTACAGGAGTTGGGAAGTCATGTTGCTGCTGTACAGGACACTGGTTAGGCCACTGTTGGAATATTATGTGCAATTCTAGTCTCCTTCCTATCGGAAAGGTGTTGTGAAACTTGAAAGGGTTCAGAAAAGATTTACAAGGATGTTGCCAGGGTTGGAGGATTTGAGCTATCGGGAGAGGTTGAATAGGCTAGGGCTGTTTTCCCTGGAGTGTCGGAGACTGAGGGGTGACCTTATAGAGGTTTATAAAATCATGAGGGGCTTGGATAGGATAAATAGACAAAGTCTTTTCCCTGGGGTGGAGGAGTCCAGAGCTAGAGAGCATAGGTTTAGGGTGAGAGGGGAAAAATATAAAAGAGACCTAAGAGACAACTTTTTCACACAGAGGGTGGTATGTGTATGGAATAAGCTACCAGAGGAATTAGTGGAGGCTGGTTCAATTGTAACATTTAAAAGGCATGTGGATGGGTATGTGAACAGGAAGGGTTTGGAGGGATGTGGGCCAGTTGCTAGTAGGTGAGACTAGATTGGGTTGGGATATCTGGTCAGCGTGAACAAGTTGGACAGAAGGGTCTGTTTCCGTGCTGTACATCTCTATGACTCTATGACTCTAGACTTGTCCTGTTCTTGTACCCTATGCATCCTATTAGGTAAATACTTAAACAACAGTTTAGGAAGCATCTAATTGAATGCAACAATACAGAACAAGAGCTTCATTCATTTTCAACGTGGTTTAAAGTTTTTCTTTATGGTGCAAAGTTCAGTGGAATATATCCTCCATGATGCACCATAAGAGTAGGAGAAACACACACTTGTAGGGCTATCACCCTCTTGGAACAGACTTTACAGAAGTTTAGTGGCTCCCAATTATCCAAAGAATCCCTTGAGTGTCTTGTCATTCCACATGCCTGTAAAAACCATACAGCAATGTGAGTGATGCAGTCGAGGAGACTCATCCCCGGGAAATTCCAGAAAAGGGAGGTCTCTTCTCAATACCAAAGCCATAAATGTACAGATAAAGAATGGATTTACAGTTTCATTACACATAAGATCATAAGATGTCGGAGCAGAAGTAGACAATGTAGCCCATTTTATCTGGTGTGCCATCAATGAGATCGTGGCTGACCTGATTATCCTTAAGTCCACTGTCCTACCTTTTCCCCACAACCCTTAATTCCCACACTGATTAAACACACTGAAAGTACATTTCTCTGATGACATGTACTGAAACAGATTACTTCCTTGTCTCCTAAGTGAGATATATTCACTAATTATCTATGTACACTGCCAAAGCTTCATTTTCCATAGTGATCTAACAGTTGTTACTGTCATTTCCTTGTGGTTTTGTATACTTACACAGTTCCTTTAACACTTTGCTTTCAACCAGATATTGCGATTATTTTGTTAAAAAACCACCAGAGATTAATAAAGTGAATCAATTCCAACAGCATTGGAACAGAGGTAGCAGTGAGAAGGAGCTACCAATGGCAAGAGTTGTTAATCTGGTTAAACGTGAATAAGTAATTCGAGTTCTGAGGAAGGGTCACTTGATCCGAAATGTTGGTTGCGATTTCTCTCCACAGATGATGCCAGGCCTGCTGAGCTTTTCCAGCAATTTCTGTTTTTGTTTCTGATTTACAGGATTCTCAGCTTTCTAAGTTTTTTAATTAAATTATTGGCGATAGTTCAAAAGCTTTGGCCAATGTTTCATGAGCTAGACACTCCAGCTTGAGAAGGTGAGCTGGTGAGTCATCAATATTGCATTAAACACATCCCCAGCCAAAGTTGTTCATTGCTGAGATTGTCTTTGCACATTCATGTGAATAATGAAGTTACTGGCTTTATATTCTAAAGACAGCCTTGTGCCTTCTAACGCAAAATTCTGAACATAATGTGTCATTCATGAGGAAGCAATTGGTGTCATACAAAGTTCATTTCATGGCAGAAAATTGGACATGAGGCTTCTCTCTCTTTTCACCCTCACAGTTGACAATAATTTGTGTTTAAATGTAACTTTTTTGCGAGTAATGCGGTGAATTAAGAGCAATAATTGGAACTGTCAGGAGCTCATTTGTAAAATATTAGGGCAAGAGTTCTTCTCATTAGGAAAATTTTCTCTCATTGCAATGTGAGATCGTGAGCTGGGCTGCTCACCTGCCAATTATCGAATCTGTCTGGCTGTTGATACACTGGTTTTAATGGGAGTGGAAATTTCAAATGTAAAAATGGTCAATGAATCAGCTGTTAGTTTATCGCCCACAGGGACAGTTGCTCCCAGTGTCTTTGTGGTTTTCTTTGGCAGGAGTTCTGTACAATTTAAATTAAAGCAGCTGCAGAAGGCTTTACTGGAAGAATGTAGTGAGGACATATTGAACTCGACTATGGTAGTGTGTCGTATGAATGTGCATAGTTCAAATAGCACAACTGTTGATATATGTGCTGTTACTGGCTGGATTTTCACTAATGTTACAATGCAGACACAGTCAGAAGTCACACACAAGGTTACGGTCCAACAGGTTTATTTGAAATCACAAACTTTCAGAGACCTGTGCCTACATTAGATAAAGTCATTTTGTACACTCCAGTCTAACACCCGCATCTCCACATCAACAAAGAAATAGACAGCTCAATACAATAAATGTACCAGCATTTATACACCACAGAATCCTCCCCTTACTTCATTGAACATTATCTGCATATCTTTCTATTCCTTCCTCCCTCATGTAACTATCCAGCTCCCCTGAAATGCTGCTATGCTCTCCATCTTCCCTATTCTACATGGAAACAGGTTCCACATTTTTACCAACAGTCACTTGGTATAATTGAGGGTTGCAGAGTAGAGAGGCATTGTGTCAAGATATTTTATATTGCCCTCATCAGGGAAAATACAAAAATGCCAATTTTCACAACAATTTACACTGCAAAAGACAAAGGTGTTGATTGGATTGTAAATTTTCTGTGATTGACCAAGATATGTATAAAACAATGAGGAACTGTCAGCTCTCTAAGCATGGAACTATTGTACATAGATCTGACAGGGTTATTATTTGGAAGCATATGATTAGCACCACCCGCAGTGATAGTGTCACATGGCCAGGCAGTAGTTGGGATGATTAGTGGAGATACAGAGAAAGCTTCTAATATGAACAACAGCCCTGGTACAAGTCCCCAGGTAACTGTGTATAGTTTATAGCAATGCAGTAAACTCTTTGTTGTTAGCTTTATCAACCTCTCAAGATGTCTACTAGCTAAACCAGAGGTGGATTGCCCCAACCATAAGAAACCCCCATGCGTTGGTAGTGATGGCATCAGCTTGGGGTCTTCTGATCTGAACAAGTCGATAACATGGTGAATTTTGAACTCAAAACAAGGTACACAATTATGACAGAACAGGTCAGAGCTGAAACAGAGATGCACAAGAAGGACTTTGCAGAGCTCCAATGTATGAGGTGGTAGTCCACAAAATGGTCCTGAGCCCAGAGTTATGGGGAAAACTCAGGGAAATGGAGTTGAGGAAAATCACATCAACCATGATCTAATTGATTGGCAGAACAGACTCAATGGGCTGAGTGGACTTTGTCTTATTGTCTTCAATTTCAAGATGGACAGAGCTGAACTGCGATGGAGGATTGATTTAATTAATGGGGCAGTAGGTTCAGGCTGACAGGCGAAGCAGTTTTTAAAACATCACAATTTCCATTGGGCAGCTCCACTGCAATACACACAAACCACTTGGTAAAAAGAAACAGAAACTAATATGGGCAATGAATATCAGATTGTCCAGGAACACAGGAAAAGATTTTCCAAGAAAGTTTGGAAACCTGATTCAAGCTTTTATGCAACTTTAACAAGAATAAACAGTTTGGCTGAGTGATGTTTTCATGGAGAAAGAGACCATAATGGGAGTAGATTAGATTAGATTACTTGCAGTGTGGAAACAGGCCCTTCGGTCCAACAAGTCCACACTGACCGTCCGAAGAGCAACCCACCCAAACCCATTCCCCTACATTTACCCCTTCACCTAACACTATGGGCAATTTTGCATGGCCAATTCACCTACCCTGCACATTTTTGGACTGTGGGAGGAAATATTTGTGAGTCTCTGGAGAACAGGACAACCTGTTCTTCAACCAAAGAATAAGGAATAACCAGTGAGGATAGAAAAGCATGGATGCAAGTTCTCACTTCCAGGAGGATTTAATCGCAGTGATCATGCACTGGTTCTGTAGTTAGCACTGCTGCCTCACAGCGATGGGGGCCCAGGTTTGATTCCACCCTCAGGCAGCTGTCTGTCTGCATGGATTTCCTCCCGTATCCTCCTACACTCCAATGGTATGCATCTTAGGTTGATTGGCCATGCTAAATTGCCCTGTAGTGTGCAGGCTAGCTGGATTAGCCATAGCAAGTGTGGGGGTGAGATGCTCAACAAGAAGCATCTGACAATTTTGGTGAGGTTTAAAGTGCATATGATAATCATTTCATTCTCAAAACTAAGACAATTCTGGGAAGAATAAGATTTAATTAAAGAGTCTAAAACTGCAATGAATCACTGGATAACTTTATTACAAATCAGCTGAGGGATTTGAAGACAAATATTATTTGGTTATGGGGATTGCTGATGAATCCTGTCAGATTTATTACAGTCAAAAGAAGACAACATACTAGATAAAGCCATTCAGTCATATCTGGAAGTAGAACCAATCAATCCTCAGAGGAGAGGAAAAACTTTGACACAAGAGATCTATAAAATCTGTTCATTTCCTGAAAAACAAGACAATTAGAGAAAGCTGAAAAGGAACATATAATTAGGAGGATAATGATCAAATGGCTGCCAATATCCCTGCCAGTGCTGTGGCACCAGAAAGTCTTACAAGCCATAGGTCTACCTTTGGGTATGATTTGTAACTCCTCAGCACCTGTTGAATAATCCTGATTGCACAAATAGCTAAGTTAGCAACTAACAGATGAAAGACATTTTTCTAAAGCTTTCCATCTTGCATACTTCAGGATAATTTGCGCGTAATGCCAGTATAAAACAATCTTTTTATACCTGGTGAGAAGAGAGTATTGATAACTAAATACATTATTATGGAGAATGCACCAGTTAGATAAAAACTGACAGTTAACTGTCAAATTTGTTTAAATTTAAACCTCAAAAGCAGAAGTTTCTAGAGAAACTCAGTAGGTTGGCGCATCTGTGGAAAGAAAACAGAGTTAGCATTGTGAGTCAAATGACCCATTTAAACTCGACAAGTAAATCCACTGCCCTGAGAAATAAACTATTGAATGGATATTACTAGGAGAAAATAAGGACTGCAGATGCTGGAGTGTCAGAGTTAAAGAGTGTGGTGCTGGAAAAGCACAGCAGGTCAGGCAGCATCCAAGGAGTAGGAGAGTTGATGTTTCAGGCATAAGCCCTTCATCAGGAATGTGACATTCCTGATGAAGGGCTTATGCCCAAAGTATCGACTCTCCTGCTCTTCAGATGCTGCCTGACCTGCTGTGCTTTCCAACACCACACTTTTTGACAATGGCTGTCACTTGTTTTGTTGAGTTGAAACAGGAACAATATCTTTGTGCATTTCATGTCTGTAAAGGACAAGACCTGTATATTAAGCATCCAGTCCATAAATGTACACTGCAAGCTCCCGTGACAATTTAAATTTACTTGTCAGCATAAGTCTTAGCAGGTCCAAGACAATTCAGCAAATGTTGTTCAGTTGCAGAGTTACGTCTAAATGTGGATACTGTGTTCCTAGTTATGGTCTCAGTCTGATTGACGGTGGCCAGTGCCTTGTTGCTGTGAAGAGGTAAAGAGATCTGCTCGAAGAAGGGTAAAATTCTCTGGATGCTGAAAATTGCAAACAAAGACAAGGAATGCTTCACAGATAATGATTTCAGGTAATGGCTATTGATTCCTAAATTATTGCCTTCAGACACAGAGAGAAATCAGAGTGTTTTGGGACAGACAATTGCAACATCATCAAACTTGGATGGTGTATACACCCCAATAAAGAACATTTCTCTTCAATCTGCAGTTTCCAAAATCTACATTGCGAGCCAACTTGATCTTGTCTAATCCACCTTCTTAACCTTTACCATCCTGGTGATGTCCTGCACAGAGACCTTTGATCCTTCATCTGGGTTTCCTCCAGTTAAAAAACAGGGCAGCAGTTTAATAATGCTCCCAGAGTGGCAAACAATCAGCAAATACTCTGATCCTGGTAAAATAAAACAAAGAACTGCAGAGATCTGGTCATGCTGGAGAAATTCAGCAGGTCTGGAAGCATCTGTGGAGAGAAAGCAGAGTTTAAATCAAGTCAAGTCACCATAGTATAACCAGACCATAGCGCTGCTCTCTCATTAGAGAAAGATGACTGGTGGTGGTTTAAGCTGGGGGCCACCACACCTCAGGTGAGGGGAGAGATTGAGAATGAGAGTTCTTCATAGTAACCTCAGCCAGTGCGGGAATTGAACTCACGTTGTCAGCATCACGCTGCCTTACAAACCAACCAGCCAGCTGTTTAATGATACTCTCATAGAGCAATAAGCAATCAGCGAACACTCTGATCTTTGTAAAATAAAACAAGAACTGCTGAGATCTGAATATTCACGGTGGCTCAGTGGTTAGCACTGCTGCCTCATAGCACCAGGGTCCCAGGTTCGATTCCAGCCTCGGGTGACTGTCAGTGTGGAGCTTGCACGTTCTCCCTGTGTCTGTGTGGGTTTCTACCCACAGTCCAAAGATGTGCAGGTCAGGATAATTGACCATGCTAAATTGCCCATAGTGTTAGGTGCATTAGTCAGAGAGAGGTGGGGCTGTGGGTTGGTCTTTGGTGGACTTGTTGGGCTGAAGGGCCTGTTTCCACACTGTAGGGAATCTAATCTAAACATCAGATAATGCTGGAGAAACTCGGCAGCATCTGCAGGGAGAAAACAAAGTTAATGCTTTGGTATGGCTCTTCCTTTTCTTAAACAACATTCAGTGAGGACCTTATTTGTGGTTATTAATCTTTTGGTAAATGTTCCACCTGAAAACTTTGTACCCTGAGGAATCTTCTCAACAAAGTCAGGCCCCATTTCAATATTGTTGTGTGCAGTTGACTGTGCAAGGAGGCGATGAGGGAGGAATTATGAACCATCAGCAGTCTCTTACCATTTCTGCATCCCACAGCTTTTGTACAGGAACAGCTTGAGTGGGAAAACAAATAGTGATAGAATGGCTGGATGCCAGTGAGTTGGCAGTGGAGGACAGGCTGCTGTCAATTCCCTCCTGGCTTCTCTTCAGGTTATTCAAGGCATAAATATCAGCCTTCTTTGTCATCCAGACTGTTACCACATTCTGTGCTGCTAACAGAAGGATTGTGTCCTGATGCTCTATAGTTCTGGTGCGACATTTCTGCTCCCTCCGTACTTTGGTCTCGACTTTGGAAATTGTTTTTCTGTTTTAATTTCTGCTCTGCCTCTACAAGTTGCATTTAAAATCTCGTTCTACTCATAGCCTCAGACAAACAAAACGTGGTCATCGGGAGTAAATCGGACTACTCTTTGTGGGCAGCAATCACTGGGAAGGGATCAACTGCTGACACAATGGACAGGGTGAAGCACAGTGGGACCGGGTGTACAGTGGGACCAAGTGTACAGTGGGACCGGGTGTACAGTGGAACCAGGTGTACAGTGGGACCGGGTGTACAGTGGGACCGAGTGTACAGTGGGACCAAGCATACAGTGGGACCGGGTGTACAGTGGGACCAAGTGTACAGTGGGACCGGGTGTACAGTGGGACCAAGTACACATTGGGACCAGGTATACAGTGGGAGTGGGTGTATAGTGGGACCAAGTGTACATTGGGACCAGGTATACAATGGGACTGAGTGTAAAGTGGGACCAGGTGTGTCAGTGGGACCAGGTGTATCAGTGGGACCGGGTGTACAATGGGATCAGGTGTACAGTGGGAGTAGGTTTTCAGTGGGGCCGAGTGTACAGTGGAAGGGGTGTACAGTGGGACCAGGTGTACAGTGGGAGTGGATGTACAGTGGGACCAGGTATACAGTGGGAATAGGTGTACAGTGGGACCGGGTGTGCAGTGGGACCAAGTGTACAGTGGGACTGGGTGTACAGTGGGACCGAGTGTACAGTGGGACCAAGCATACAGTGGGACCGGTGTACAGTGGGACCAGGTGTACAGTGGGACCGGTGTACAGTGGGACCAAGTGTACAGTGGGACCGAGTGTACAGTGGGGCCAGGTGTACAGTGGGACCGGGTGAACAGTGGGACCGAGTGAACAGTGGGACCGAGTATACAGTGGGGCCAGGTGTACAGTGGGACTGGGTGAACAGTGGGACCGAGTGTACAGTGGGGCCAGGTGTACAGTGGGACCAGGTGTGCAGTGGGACCGAGTGTGCAGTGGGACCGAGTGTACAGTGGGACCAGGTGTTTAACAGGCAGCCAAATCTGAACCAATCAGCTTTGCTGCAGCCCCCTACCTAATCTGTTAGGTAAAGCTTGGTGCCCATACCCTGGGATTACTGGTGGAGGCAGGATCAGGGCATTTAATTAGAGAACAGTCATCTCTCCAACTCTGCCTCACTTAAATCTGGGTCAAGTAGACTTGAAGATTACCCTTCCTTTCTGCTGACATTTGACACCTTTGGCAGGTATTTTGTCATGTCTTGGATTATAACACTGCTTCTGCACTGAGTGGATTTCTTTGATGGATGTATTTGGGCAGGACAGACTTGGAATCTTGGCTGGAAATATCTACAATTGGCTTGAGAACATCTTTAAAACTTCATTGTGGTTCCCAGGAATTCCTTTCATCATCAGAATATCAGGCTAATATCTTCCAAAAAGTATATGTTATACATTATAGATATATATATATATATATTATATTAGGAATAAGAGGGTAGCTAGGGAAAGGATAGGTCCACTCAAGGACAAAGGATGGTGTTAATACTTGGAGCTAGAGGAAATGAGTGATTTTTAAAAAATTGATTTATTATTGTCACATGTGCCCAGGTACAGTGAAAGTTTTGTTTTGGGTGCAATACAAGTGGATCATAACATACAAAATGCACTAGGGGATAGGCCATTCATCAGCCCTTTCCTGTTCCTCACTTGATTCTATTACCTGAATACACTTTGGAAAAAGCGGGGACTGCAGATGTCGGAGATCAGAGTAATCCCGTGTGTTGCTGGAGGTATAGAAAATTATGAGAGTCATGGATAGAATGGATAGTCGATGATTTTTATTCCAGGATGGAAATGTCAAAGCCTACAGGGTATAGGTTTAAGGTAAGAGCAGGAAAGCTTAAAGGAGATGTGTGAGGCAAGTTTTTTAACACAGAAGGTCCTGGAACACACTGCCAGGGAAGGTGGGAGAAGCAGACACATGAGTAGGCAGAGAATAGAGGGATATGGACCATGTACAGGCAGATGGGATTAGTTTAGAATCTCAGCATGAATTCGACTGAATGAATTAGGTTTCAAAAGAATTACGTTTTATTGTCACGTGTTCTCAAATACAGGAGTACAGTAAAAAGTGTACAAAGTTGCCATTTTCTGGCATCACCTTCGGTACAAATGCCTGAATTTTAAAAAAAAACTATCAAAGATGCAAAAACCAGGCCAGAATTAAAATAAATCAAAAATGGAAGAGCTAAGAAGAAAGGGGCAAATGTTAAGATCTAAAAGTCTTCGCTCCATAAGTTAGTCTTATCTCTTTAAGATACATGGCGCTCCCTCCCCAAGGCCTCTAGTCTCAGTCTGTCTGTCACCTGCAGGCCCTTGGACCCCAGTCATTCTGTACCTATTCCTGTGCTGTGCCAGTCTATGTTCTAACTGACTCTTCCCGCATTTCCCAGAGGCCAGAGTGAAAATTCCGTCCAATGTCTCTGTATTTACTTTATTGTATCCATCCATCATTTCAAAGCACTTGGTGAAATTTCTGCTTAAATGCTCACTTATACTTTATTGTCTGTTTAATTCCCAACATCTGTTCCAAATACGCAATTGTTTTTGCCTGAATGATAGTTTTAGTTTACATTTTCATTTTGTCTCCACAGTCACAAGAAATCCAGTTTTAATTTGAATCTTATTGATATTTGCACATTTTTGTCATTTTTTTGCTTGCTTGTTGGGTCTCTTTTGAATTACAGACTCAGATCCAAAAGCTTAAACAGCCTCTACTGGCATTATTCAATTACATAGGTCTCAAAGGAAGAATATATAGAGCGGTAGATTGTCTTTCTTTGGCTAATGGGCTCCTTATCCTTTTCAAACAGTGATCAGGATAATTCACCATAATCGGTAGGAAATAATAAATGTCTCTGTTTCTTCATCATGACTCATAGATTCAGAGATATGTTAGTCTTACAGTTAAGGCATCTTTGGTCTTCAGAATATTTTTGATTGGAAGCTTAACCTTCTGAATGAATGCACGTGTGTGTGTGCTATAATTACACATAGTGTGGTTGCATTATTATGGAGGTGACTTCTGAAACTCGGCTTACAGTTACCTTCTATTACGGTCAGGAGGCCAGAGAATTTCAAGGAAGCTGTTCTCCATAGCTGGATTATTAAGGAGGTTATCTCTCTTTATACATGTCAATGTTTTTGACTGCTACAGCTGATTCAGTCCCACACATCATTCCCGATGTAGCAGATGCTAAATATACTATGCTACATAATTCCTCTGATCTCAACCTCAAGATGTATAATTAACAAGAAAAAGAGTTTGGAGGACTTTGGGGATAGAACAGAAGAGGGAGGACTAATTGGTAGCCCTCTCACCTCTCTGCTTTCTCATCAGGAGAGGAATATATTTTCAGATTGCTACTGCAAAAAATCTAAGCGTGCCCTTTATATACACATGCACAACTTAGTTAAAATGGTGAATGACAGAAATCTTCCACTGCTACTTCTCAAATTTTACTCTGTACAACAATATGTTCTCTGGAATTTTACAGTGTTTTGATAAGACCATTCAGCCAATCATATTTGGGCCTGGAGAAGGGTTACACCTGAAACGTTGCCTTCTCCACCATCCGATGCTGCCTGGCTTGCTGTGTCCTTGCAGCCTCCTGCTTGTCCACTTTGGATTCCAGTATCTGCAATTGTTTTTGTCTCTTTCATATTTGTGCTAGCTCTTCGAATGGGTTCACCTCTTTTCCCTACTTCTCTAATCTTTGCTTTTGTACCTGAAACAATTTTTATTTTTCAAGTATTTGTCAAATTCCATTTTAAAATGAAAAGCTGACATTGAATTTATTTCCATCACCATTTAGAGTCATAGAGGTGTACAGCATGGAAACAGTCCAACCCGTCCATACCGACCAGATATCCCAACCCAATCTAGTTCCATTGCCAGCACCTGGCCCAAATCCCTCCAAATCCTTCCTATTCATATACCCATCCAGATGCCTTTTAAATGTAGCAATTGTTCCAGCCTCCACCACTTCCTCTGGCAGCCCATTCCACAAACACACCATTCTGTGCGTGAAACAGTTGCCCCTTAGATCTCTTTTATACCTTTCCCCTCTCACCCTAAACCTATGCCCTCTAGTTCTAGACTCCCCGACCCCAGGGAAAAGACTTTCTCTATTTATCCTATCCAAGCCCCTCATGATTTTATAAACCTCTATAAGGTCACCCCTCAGCCTCCGATGCTCCAGGGAAAACAGCCCCAGCCTGTTCAGCCTCTCCCTGTAGCTCAAATCCTCCAACCCTGGCAACATCCTTGTAAATCTTTTCTGAATCCTTTCAAGTTTCACAACATCTTTGCAATAGCAAACTTTATCATGCTTATGTGTAAAAATAATTCTCCTCACCCATTCCTGTGTGCTTTCTCATGATGAACTTGTCGTCTGGTTAAATTCCTACCAGCAATGTGGCACGGTGCCTCATCGCACCAGAGACCCAGGTTTGATTCCACTTACCAGCGACTATGTGGAGTTTGCACATTTTCCCTGTGTCTAAGCGGGTTTCCTCCGGGTGCTCCAGTTTCCTCCCACAGTCCAAGCTGAATTGGTCATGCTAAATTGGCCCTAGTGTCGGGGATGCGCAGGTTAGTTGGATTAGCCATGGGATATAGCAGGATTACAGGGTTAGGGTAGAGGGGTGGGTCTGGGTGGAATGCTTCTCAGACGGTTGGTGTGGACTAAATGGGCCAACAAGCTTGCATCCACACTGCAAGGGATTCTATGATTCTAATTTGTCCATAGTATCCAGGGATGTGCAGGTTAGGTGGATTAGCCAGAGGAAATGTGAAAGTAAAAGGCTGGGTCTGTGTGGGATACTCTTTGGAGGGTTGGTGCAGACTCAATGGCCTCTTTCTGCACTGTATGGACTCTGTGAACAATGAGGACAGATTTCAGAATCCAGTCTGAACATCTATATCTAATCTGCTCTTAGCCTTTCCTGTTTCAATGGAAGGTCCCATTTTTTCGAGTCTCTGCTCACGTCTCAGATATAGATCTCTCCTGAACCAAAACAGAATAATTGCAGTCAGGCAAATGATTTGTGCAGTTTCAGTGTTACTTCTTTGTTTTTAAACAAAATAATCTTATTTATGCGACCATTTATACTTCAATGGAGTTCTCTGCTAACTTATTCATGCCCATTTATTAAATCCCCTGTCTGTTTTATGCTAATGATGACAATAGTGCTGCTGAATCAAGTTTCACTGCAAAATGGATGAATTGCAAAGTGCTTTCATCCATATGGAGTGCTTTTGACTGCACTCATTGAAGATACAATGACAATGACTTGTATTTACTTTGTACCTTTATTGTAGTAAAACATCCCAAGACATTTCGTAGAACCAGCTATCAAAGAGAATATTACCTCAAGCCATGATGAGGTGATTCCAGATGAAATGGCTGGAAGTTTGATCAACAAGGAACCCTCTCAGCATGACATGCAGGTCGTTCTGTTGTAACACGCATTTCATTGACTCAAATTTGCTGTAACACGATTGGTGAATTGGAGACGCAGTTCCTAAAGGAGAACTTTTAAGATGTGTGTTGACTGTAACGTGATTACATCGCCAACACTTTAAGCGCTGTTTCTAAAGCGCGATTTTTGTATAACGCAGGGTTGCACAAGAACACAACCATCACAGGTAGAAGAACTACCTGTGCACCATAACATCAGTGATTTGTCATCAGGGTTGGATTTGTCCTGCTGCTTGTTTACAGGACAGACCTGGGCAATTTTCCACATGGGCAGGGAGATGTCAGTGTTGTACCTGTACTGGTGATGTGGAGGAGCCAGTGTTGGACTGGGGTGGGCAAAGTTAAAAATCACACAACACCAGGTTATAGTCTAACAGGTTTATTTGGAAGCACAAGCTTTTGGAATGCTGCTCCTTCATCAGGTGGTTGTGGAGTATAAGATCATAGGACACAGAATTTATAGCAAAAGATTACAGTGTCATGAAACCAAATGATATATTGAACAAAGCTGAATTGTTAAGTCTTTCATCTTTTAGAATGGGTTGCAAGTTTTGGTTCATTAATATGTAAATCTCAGAACTTCTTTTAAGTCACCTGCTCGAGATAACTGAAGATTTTATAACAAAAGGTGACATCTTAGCTCAAACAATGCATTAAAGTTTTGAGGTTGGTTCTGTCTGTATCCTAGTCTTGAGTCAGAGTGGTTCTATTTCCAAAGTAGAAAATTGCAAAATACGCCTGCAGATTGTGCACCTATCGAGCAAAATAGAATGTATCTGCAAATATAATTCTGCAAACACACATTCACCCCATAGATTTAAATGTGTATGTGTACATGAGAGAGAGAGAGTGAGTGTGACTGTGAATGCATATGAGAGAATGTGTGTTTGTGTTTGTGAAAGCTTGGGCAAGTGTATGTGTGGGTGTGACGGAGTATAAGCCTGTGAGAGGGTGTGCATTGGTATGAGTGTGGAGGGTGAATCTGTGTGTACATGAGAGAGAGCGTGTTATAAAAGAGGATCTGCGTGAGTACGTGTGTGTGTTTATGTGTGTGCGTGTGTATGTGTGTGTTTGTAGTGCAATGGGGTCGCTTATCGGGTGACATGAACCCACGGTCTCGGTTGAGGTCATCCCCATGGGTACCAAGCAGGTCAGGCAGCATCCAAGGAACAGGAGAATCGACGTTTCGGGCATAAGCCCTTCTTCAGGAATTCCTGAAGAAGGGCTTCTGCCCGAAACGTCGATTCTCCTGTTCCTTGGATGCTGACTGACCTGTTGCGCTTTTCCAGCAACACATTTTCAACTCGGATCTCCAGCATCTGTAGCCCTCACTTTATCTCATGGGTACCAAGCTTGGTTATCAGCCTCTGCTCGGCCCTTTGTGCTGTTGCCTATCCCAAGTTCCACCATGGAAGATACTCACCCGAAGGTCATAGAACATAGAACAATACAGGACAGAACAGGCCCTTCGGCCCACAATGTTGTGCCGAACATTTGTCCTAGCTTAAGCACCTATCCATGTACCTATCCAATTGCCACTTAAAGGTCACCAATGATCCTGACTCCACCACTCCCACAGGCAGCGCATTCTATGCCCCCATCAATCTCTGGGTAAAGAACCTACCCCTGACATCCCCCCTATACCTTCCACCCTTCACCTTAAATTTATGTCCCCTTGTAACACTCTGTTGTACCCGGGGAAAAAGTCTCTGACTGTCTACTCTATCTATTCCCCTGATCATCTTATAAACCTCTATCAAGTCACCACTCATCCTTCGCCGTTCCAATGAGAAAAGGCCTAGCACTCTCAACCTATCCTCGTACGACCTATTCTCCATTCCAGGCAACATCCTGGTAAATCTTCCCTGCACCCTCTCCAAAGCTTCCACACCTTT
>NC_057731.1:54026141-54049533 GCF_004010195.1 Chiloscyllium plagiosum | reverse complement strand
CCCTCTATCCCGTGCCTCCTGACTTTCCGCATAAGCCTACCATGGGGAACCTTATCAAATGCCTTACTAAAATCCATGTACACTACATCCACTGCTCTACCCTCATTCACATGCTTGGTCACCTCTTCGAAGAACTCAATAAGACTTATAAGGCAACACCTACCCCTCACAAATCCATGCTGGCTGTCCCTACTCAAGCAGTGTCTTTCCAGATACTCATAAATCCTATCCCTCAGTACCCTTTCCATTACTTTGACTACCACCAAGGCCGAATATCCCGAACCACCGAAGTATTCTCCGATTGGGAGGGAACACTCCTGTTTGTTGATTGCTGTGTGATGTTCATTCATCTGTTGTCATAGTGTCTGCTTAGTCTTGCCAATGTACCATGCCTCAGAGCATCAATGTCTGCAGCATGTGTGATTGACAATGTTGGCTGAGTCATATGATTACCTGCCGCGGTGGGTGGTGTCCCCACGAGTAATGGTGGTAACCGTGTCAACACTCTGACATGTCTTGCGGTGGTTGACATGACAGGGTTGTACAGTGTTGTGGTCGATGTTGTCCTGGAGAATAGGCAGTTTGCTGCAAACAATTGTCTGTTTAAGGTCACAAAGATTCAGGGGGATTCTTTATGGGTGGCACAGTGGCTCAGTGGTTAAGACTGCTGCCTCACAACACCAGGGTCTCAGGTTCAATTCCAGCCTTGGGCGACTATCTGTGTGGAATTTGTACATTCTCCCCATGTCTGTGGGGGTTTCCTCTGGGTGCTCCAGTTTCCTCCCACAATCCAAAGCTGTGCAGGTCAGGTGAATTGGCCATGCTAAATTGCCTGTGATGTTAGGTGTGATAGTTAGAGGGAAATGGGTCAGGGTAGGTTACTCTTTGGAGGGTTGGTGTGGACTGGTTGGGCCAAAGGGCCTGTTTCCACACCGTAGGGAATATAATCTAACCAGTTACAACCAGTCTGAGGGTTGTGTATTGCAGAAGTATCAATCAGACTTTCTAGCACCTTGACTCCCAACCAGTGCCTGAGGCTGTGCACTTTGAACCAGCTGGCATAGCAACATGTTAGTGGGACCCCATTGGATACTTTGAACCGCATTCACCTCCCCATTGACCAAAGGCCACAGGACATTCTGGAAGGCTCCCAGAATTTTGGATAACAGTCAATGTAATACCCCTGTTTAAGAATGGAGGGAGCAGGAGCTGCAAAAGTCAATGTTTCAAGTGTAACCCTTCTTCAGGACTGCATCTCCTGATGCTGCCTGCCTTGCTGTGTTCTCCCAGCCTCCTGCCTGTCGATGTTGCCTGCCTTGCTGTGCTCTCCCAGCCTCCTGCCCATCGATGTTGCCTGCCTTGCTGTGCTCTCCCAGCCTCCTGCACATCGATGCTGCCTGCCTTGCTGTGTTCTCCCAACCTCCTGCCTATCGATGCTGCCTGCCTTGCTGTGTTCCTCCAGCCTCCTGCCCATCGATGCTGCCTGCCTTGCTGTGTTCCTCCAGCCTCCTGCCCATCGATGCTGCCTGCCTTGCTGTGATCTCCCAGCCTCCTGCCTGTCGATGCTGCCTGCCTTGCTGTGTTCCTCCAGCCTCCTGCCCATCGATGCTGCCTGCCTTGCTGTGTTCCTCCAGCCTCCTGCCCATCGATGCTGCCTGCCTTGCTGTGATCTCCCAGCCTCCTGCCTGTCGATGTTGCCTGCCTTGCTGTGTTCTCCCAGCCTCCTGCCCATCGATGCTGCCTGCCTTGCTGTGATCTCCCAGCCTCCTGCCTGTCGATGCTGCCTGCCTTGCTGTGTTCCTCCAGCCTCCTGCCCATCGATGCTGCCTGCCTTGCTGTGTTCCTCCAGCCTCCTGCCCATCGATGCTGCCTGCCTTGCTGTGATCTCCCAGCCTCCTGCCTGTCGATGCTGCCTGCCTTGCTGTGTTCTCCCAGCCTCCTGCCCATCGATGCTGCCTGCCTTGCTGTGTTCTCCTAGCCGCCTGCCCATCGATGCTGCCTGCCTTGCTGTGTTCCTCCAGCCTCCTGCCTGTCGATGCTGCCTGCCTTGCTGTGTTCTCCTAGCCGCCTGCCCATCGATGCTGCCTGCCTTGCTGTGATCTCCCAGCCTCCTGCCCATCGATGCTGCCTGCCTTGCTGTGTTCTCCCAACCTCCTGCCCATCGATGCTGCCTGACTTGCTGTGTTCTCCTAGCCGCCTGCCCATCGATGCTGCCTGCCTTGCTGTGTTCTCCTAGCCTCTTGCCTATCTACTTTGGATTCCAGCATTGCAGGTTTTTGTCTCTAAGAATGAAGGGAAGCAGGTGACAGGAAAGGCCAGGTAACCTCACATTGGTCATTGGTAAGGATTGAGAGTCCATTATTAAGAATGAGATTGCAGAGTACTTGGAAGTGAATGGTAAAATAGTGCTGAGTCTGCACAGTTTCATCAAGAGGAAGTCATGCCTGTTAGAATTCTTTACGGAGGTAATGAGCAAGTTAGACAAAGGAGAGCCAGTGGACATGCTCTATTTGGATTTTCAGAAGGCCTTTGATAAAGGTTGCACAGGAGGCTGCTAAATGAAATAAGAGCCCATGGTGTTAGGGGCAAAGTATTGGCATGGATAGCGGGCTACTATTTGAGTGAGTTGGCTAGACAACATTGAAAAGCAGTAAAGCATTGATCAAACACTAAGCAGACAAGAAATGAAAAATTTGTAATTTTGTGAATGGTGATTAAGTATTAGTGTTACTCCCAGTCGGAGGTGAGCCTTTAAAGTCAAAATCTAGTATGCCTTGTCAAATCAAAAGGAAATTGAATGAGGTGAATGATTCGATAAGAATGCCAGATAGGAAGAAATCTCACAGAGTGCTCATGTGAATGTGCTCAAAAGGTATACTTAAGCAGAAGGGAAAGAAAAGGAGAATGCCTTATTGGTTACAACAGAGTGAAGAACTAAGTTCAGACGATTCTGAATTGGACATTTCTCAAATCAAATTGGACATTGGGGAAGTTCTCAAATATTGGGAAAATTATAGGTTTACCTTCTAGAGGAAAATCAAAATGCCCTGATCACTTATTAAAGTTATTACAAATATGTGGAAATAAGCTGGGAAGTACTAACCTGATTATGCATGTTCCAGATATAGGAAATGCTGTTCCAATTAAGCAACATCCTTATAGATGTAACTCTCTAAAGGCACAGGTTCAAAAAGAGGTTAAGTGCATTCTCCAAGGCAACATATTTGAGGTGAAGCGAATGGAGCATACTCATTATAATGGTGTCAAAACCAAATGGAACCTAACAAGTATGTGTGGACTACCACAAAGTCAATGCAGTTACACAGTCTGATTCATATCCTATCCCATGTTTGGAAGATTGTAATGAGAAGGTGAGACAGGCAAATTATATTCCAAAGTTGGACTTATTCAGAGGATACTGACAGATAGCTTTATCTGAAAAAGCAAGGAAATTTCAACTTTTGTGACATAGGATGGGCTGTACCTGTTTAAAATCATACCATTAAGTTTGAAAAATGAGCCAGCTACATTTCAAAGACTAATCAAGAAAGTCATTTCAGGATTATCCAATTGTATGATGCACATCGACAATTTGGTGATTTTTAGTCACACATGGAATGAACAGTTGAAGCATCTATCAGAATTGTTTGATGGACTTTGGGAGGTAGGTTTGGTGATAAACCTGGCTAAGGGTGATTTTGTAAAAACCCAGGTCACATTCTTGGGCCTTGTCATTGAACTGGGAAAAAATGGTCCCACAGGATGTAGAAGCAAAGGTTATTGGGGAATTTCCCACACCATCAACAAAGAGGGAAATACAATGATTACTGAGACTGAGTGGTTTCTATCAGGAATTTACACAAATTTAGAGGTGGGTCCTCCACTGACTGACTTGTTGAAGAAGTGCAGAAAGCTTCAGTGGATGGTGGAATGTCAGAATGCATTTGATAACCTAAAAGCTGTGTTAATTACTGCCCCAGTATTAGCCACAACTAATTATGTAAACCCATTCAAGGTGGCTATCGATGCAAGTGATGTGGCTGTCGGTGCTGTACTCTTGCATGAAGACAACAAGAAGATAAAATAATCTATTGGATATTTTCTCCAGAAATCTGAATAATCTTCAACAGAAATATTCCATAATTGAGAAGGAGACCTTGAGTTTGATGTGGGTGTTCTAGCATTCCAACATTTATATTGCCAGTAATGTGTATAATATGACAATTCTTTTTACTGATCATAACATCCCAAAGTTTTTGGGAAAAATAATGATAAAAATTCCATATTGTTTAGATGGAGCTTATTATCACAACCATTCAGCTTGGAAATTATATATGGGGCATGGCGAGAAAATGAAATTGCCAATGCTTTGTTGCAACTTTGATGAAGGAAGATGGAGGCATTCGGTAACAAGAAAAAAATGAACTGCAGTCACGAATGTTTGCATGCTTAGTGTTAATGTAACATATTTGTGTATTAATATATAAATATATAATGTAATATATATTTATTGTAGTGTACTAATAGCATAAAACTAAAGGTTTGTAATAATGAAGCCATCTTTGTATATTGATTTTTTTAAAGCGGTGGTGTTATGATGATACAAGAAAGGTTGAGACAGAGATGGTGAGCAGTCTGCTTTAAGCCAATCAAGAAAACAGCTTGTGAGGACTAGTGATTTTTTAAAATGTTGGAACAATAGAAATAGCCTGAATGGGTGGGGTCAAGCTCCCAGAAGGCCAGGACTTTTAGTTTTAGCTTTCAGCGATTACTGGGCTCTTGAAGCTGGATGTGGAAGCTCTTATTCCTCTCTCTGTTACAGCTAAAAGCTGGGGTTCTCTTCCTACTGCTAGAATTGCATGTGAGACAACCTGTTTTACTGAATTTGTCTTTGCCAAGGGTGTGTTTATGGGATGTTACTGTATTGGAACAGTTAATGAGTAGTTTTTGTTTTGTTTAGTATTTCAATAGTTACAGTTAAGCCAATTCTTTTTATTTTTTATTTTAACTGTAGTGTATGAATAAAGGATATTTTGCTTCAAGCCTGATAGCTTGATCAATCAAATTACATCTGAAACGCAACACCTGGCAGTTGCCTTTAAAATGAGAAAAAATAAGGGTCTAGGCTATCTCCTTGCCATTTTTTGAGGGGTTAGGTTAGAGTTATGGGTCTGGTCAATAATATTGGTTGACTGGCAGAAGGTTAGAAGTCACATGACTCCAGGTTATAGGTCACATGTTTATTTGGAAGCACTAGTTTTCGGAGCGCTGCCCCTTTGTCCAGTGAAGTGCTCTGAAAATGTGCGATTTCAAACTAACCTATTGGACTATAACCTGGTGTCATGCAACTTCTGACCTTGTCCACTCCAGTCCAACACCAGCACCTCCAACTCATGACTGGCAGGAGACAGAGAGAAGGGATAAATGGGTCTTTTTCAGGATGGCTGCTGGTGACTAGAGGAGTCCCACAGGGATGAGTGTTGGAACCACAATTTTTCACGTTATGCATTAATGGTCTGCATGAAGGAACTGGGGGCAAAGTTTTTAGATGACACAAAGGTAGGTAAAGGGACGGCCAGTGTTAAATATTTAGAAAGGCTGCAGAAGGACCCGGACAGAGCAGGAGAGTAGGCAAAGATGAGACAGATGGAGTACAATCTGTGAAAGTGTGAGGTTATGCACATTAGTCAGAAAACTAGAGGCATAGGCTATTTTGGAAATGGGGAAATGACTTCAGAAATCTGAGCACAAAGGGATTTGGGAGTCGTCATTCAGGATTCTCTTACATTTACCATGTAGTTTCAGTTGACAGTTAGGAAGATAAATGAAGTATTAACATTCATTTTGAGAGGGCAAGGATACAAGAGCAGGGATATATTGCTGAGACTGTACAATGTCAAGAGAGTAGTGCTGGAAAAGCACAGCAGGTCAGGCAGCAGCCGAGGAACAGGATAATCAACGTTTCAGGCATAAGCCCTTCATCAGGAATGAGGCTTGTGGGTCTGGGTAAGAGATAAATGGGAGGGGAGTGGGTTTTGGGGGAAGGTAGCTGAGAAAGTGATAGGTGGGTGAAGGTGAGGGAGAAGGTGATAGATCAGAGGGGGGAGTGATGGACTGGTATGGAGGGTGTTGCTGAGTTGGAGGCTTGGGACTGGGATAATGTGGGGGAGAGGAAATGAGGGAGCTGTTGAAATCTACATTTATCCCATGTGGTTGCAGGGTCCCAAGGTGGAATATGAGGCATTCCTCCTCCAGGCTTCGGATGATAACGGTTTGGTGATGGAGGAGGTCCAAGGCCTGCATGTTCTTGACGGAGTGGGAGGGGAGTTGAAGTATTCAGTCATGGGGCGGTGGGGTTGGTGGGTGCGGGTGTCCCAGAGACGTTCTCTGAAATGGTCTGCAAGAAGGCATCCTGTCTCCCCGATGTAGAGGAGACCATGCCGTGTGCAATGGATGCGGTAGATGACATTGGTAGCGGTACAGGTAAATTTCTGATGGATGTGGAAGGATCCCTTGGGGCCTTGGATGGAGGTGAGGAGAGTGGTGTGGATGCAGGTTTTGCACTTCCTGCGGTGGCAGGGAAAGGTGCCAGGAGTGGGGTGTGGGCTGGTGGGGGGTGTGGACCTGGCGAGGGAGTTGCGGAGGGAATGGTCTCTCCAAACGCTGATAGGGGTGGCAAAGGAAATATATCTCTGGTGGTCGGGTCCATTTTGAGGTGGTGGAAGTGACAGAGGATGATGCGTTGTATGTAGAGGTTGGTGGGGTAGAAGGTGGACCTGGGGGGTTCTGTACCTGTTGCACTGGGAGGGGTGGGGTTCAAGGGTGGCGGTGCGTGAAGTAGAGGAGATGCGCTGGAGGGCATAGCCAACCACGTGGGAAGGGAAATTGCAATCTTGGAAGATGGAGGCATTCTGGGACTTTCTGAGGTGATCCTGGGAACTGATGCGGCGTAGGCAGAGGAATTTGGAATAAAGGATAACGTTTTTATAGGAGGCAGGGTGGGAGCAGGTGTAGTCTAGGTAGCTGTGGGAGTCGGTGGGCTTGTAGTAGATGTCTGTGGTTAGTTGGTCGCCAGAGACGGTAATGGGGAGGTCCAGAATGGGGAGAGACTTTTCCAAGATGGTCCAGGTGAATTTGAGGTTGGGGTGGAAGCTGTTGGTAAAGTTGATGAACTGTTCAACCTCCTCGTGGGAGCACAAGGTGGCGCCGATACAGTCATCGATGTAGCGGAGGAACATGTGGGGAGTGGTGCTGGTGGAACTGCGGAATCCAACGTATCCAACAAAAGGCAGGCATAGCTGGGGCCCATGCCGATGCCTGTGGCTACCCCTTTGGTTTGGAGGAAGTGGGAGGATTGGAAGGAGAAGTTATTGAAGGTGAGAACCAGCTCAGCCAGGCGGATGAGGGTGTCAGTGGAAGGGTACTGTTTGGAACGGTGTGAGAGGAAGAAGCGGGGGGCTTGGAGACCTTCGTCGTGGTGGATCGATGTGTACAGGGACTGGATATCCATGGTAAATATGAGGCATTGGAGGAGATGAAGGGCATGGTGGTGTCCTGAATGTAGTTGGGGAGTTCCTGGACTAAGGGGGACAGGACGGTGTCAACATAGGAAGAGATGAGTTCAGTGGGACAGGTGCAGGCTGAGACAATGGGTTGACTGGGGAAGTCAGGTTGTGAATCTTAGGAAGGAGGTAGAATCGGGCAGTGTGGGGTTCACGGACAATGAGGTTGGAGGCTGTGAATGGGAAATCTCCAGAGATGATAAGGTTGTGATGGTCTGGGAAATGATGGACCTTCCCTCCATCATAAGGTCAGAAGTGGAGATGTTTGTGATGATTACACAATACTCAGCACTATTTGTGATTCCTCAGACACTGAAGCAGTCCAAGTTCAAATGCAAAAAGATCTGGACAATATCCAGGCTTGGGCTGACAAGTGGCAAGTAACATTGACGCCACACAAATGCCAAGAAATGACTATCACTAAAAGAAGGCATCCTAATGACCGCCCCTTGACATCACTGTTACCATCACTGAATCCCCAACTATCAATATCCTGAGGGTTATCATTGACCAGAAACTCAACTAGACTCATCACATAAACACAGTGGCTACAAGAGCAGGTCAGAGGCTAGGAATACTGTGATTAGTAACTCACCTCTTAGTTCATGGAATCTCATAGAATCTTGTAGAATCCCCGATAGTGTGGAAAGGGGCCATTCAGCCCATCGAGTCTGCACTAACTCTGAACAGCATCCCACCCGGAACAATGCAGGTTGAAAGGGCTGCATTTGCTGCTGTGAATTCTGATGTCTTAGTAGATGCTGAGTGGTCGTTTTCTGAGATTTTATAACTGTCAATAAAACCTAGTTGCTTGCTTGGCCATTTCTTTGTCCCATATTGCTGTGGGTCTGGAGTCACATGTAGACCATGGATGGGTTGGACTGAAGAGTCTGTTTCCGTGCTGCACATCTCTATGACTCTATTTTGTCTCACCAATGCCACATATAACTGAAGCATAACATTATTACTTTTTGTTCAATTCCTCTTGTGATAAAGGGTAACATTCTAATCCTGCTTTACCTATGTAATAACGTTTTCTGGCTCATACACTTTGAAAACATACACCCCTCTTCATCTTGAAGTTTCTCAGCCGTTTTCTGCTTCTTTGCTTTTTTAATCTTCCTCCTAAATTGAACAACGTCACATTTTCCCATGTTGCATTCCATCTGCCATATTTACCCACTCACTCAACCTATCTATATCCTTCTTATGCCTTCTTCACAACATATTCTCCTATCCAACACTCCCCATTTTCTCCTAATTTTTCCTAATTATCTTTGTGCCATCTACAGAAGTAGCTACTGTACCTTTATTCCCCATATCTAGAACAGGATATAAGTTGTAAGGTTTGCCCCATCTAGCCAAAGAAACAGTGGTCCATTTATGCAGACAGCATGCATACCCTCTGTTTTCTATCAGACATCCAGTCTTCGATTAGTGCTCTTCACTTTGAGCTCCTATTTTATGGGATAACGTTTTTTCCCTGTGATTGTGCAGCACTGTGCGATATCCTGGCTGGGCTCAATGGAGACTATAGAAATGCACGTTCTTTTTGCCCACTTCGATACCATGGCCTATAATAGCTTCGCCAAAAGTCAATAAAATGTGGAGCCGAAGAAAGCATAGCAGGTCAAATGGCATCAGATGAGCAGGGGGGCTGACATTTCTGGTCAGAATATTTAATCAAGACTGGGGGATGGGGAAGGGGGCTGCGAAATAAATAGAGGGAAAGGGTGGAGCTGGGGGATAGGTAGGTGGGATGGCGGTAGGTGGATGCAGGTAGGAGGTGATTGTGATTGGTCTGGGCAGGGTAGATATGTGGGAAGGAAGATAGACAGATTAGGTCAGGTCACGGGGGGGGAGGGGTGCAGGGCAGAAATGGAGGGCTGGACATGGAATGAGGTCGGGGTGGGGAGATTTGAAAGCTGGTGAATTCTATGTTGAGGCCGTATGGTTGATTGCCAAAAAAAAATCATCAATCTCAGTTTTGAAATCTTTGAGTCCCCAACCTCAAAAGGGTGAGTTGCAGATTTTTTTTCTCCCCCTTTAACCAGACGCTCTCCTGAGAAAAGGACTGCAGAAGCTTCTGGAACTGGGGCATCAGTTTTTGAGAGACTGAAGAGGGCCATCAAACCCACAGAACGCAGCGTTAAACTTTGAGAATTCCCTTTGCTAATTGGGCTGTCGCATCCACTTTTGCACTGTTTATTCAATGCCCAATGGCATCTGAGAATTTCATTCAGGGCCATATACGTGTCGCTGAACCCTGATTTGTATAGTCTCATGAGATACCAGCCTGTTTTTCACAACTGTACGCTATGAGGCTGCACTAAAATGACAGTGAAATGTTCATGTATGAGAAGGACGCAGTAAGTGCTGTGTTGTAATTATAACCGTTGCTATTCAAGGTCAAAAATCAACCTTATTGATTCCTTTGGTGTTATCTGAACAAAGATAGACAAAAAAATTACAGGCAGTGCTCAACACGAGGAAATGGATCACAAACAGAAATTGCAGGAAAAAGCTCAGCAGGTCTGGCAGCATGTGTGGAGAGAAACCAGAGTTAATGTTTCAGGTACAATGATCCTTCCTCAGAACTAACCAGCAATTTCTGTTTTTGTTTTAGATTTCCAGTGTCTGCAGTTCTTTTGGATTTTTTGACAAGGGAATGTATCTGCTCAGAAGGGCAGATGATAGCCTCGTGATATGATTATGAGACTATTAATCCAGAAATGAGGAGAAAGTGAGGACTGCAGATGCTGGAGATCAGAATCAAAAAGTCAGACGCTGGAAAAGCACAGCAGGTCAGGCAGCATCCGAAGAGCAGGAGAGTCTCCGTTTCAGACATAAGTTGTTCATCAGGCATATGCGGGGACGGGAGATGCAAAGGGGGCTGAGTGATAAATGAGAGCAGGGTGGGGCTGGGAGGAAGGTAGCTAGTGAATGCAGGTGGGGGAGGTGATGGTGATAGTTCGGAGGGGAGAGTGGAGCAGATAGGTGGGAAGGAAGATGGACAGGGAGGACAGGTCAACAGGGCAGTGCTGAGTTGGAAGGTTGGAGGGATGAGGTGGGGGAAGGGAGATTTAGAAACTGGTGAAATCGACGTTGATGCCGTGTGGTTGGAGGGTCCCAAGGCAGAAGATGTGTTCTTCCTCAAGTCATCGGGTGGCTAGAATTTGGCAGTGGAGGAGACCTAGGACTTGCATGTCCTTGGCGGAGTGGAAGGGGGAGTTGAACTGGTCGGCCACAGTGTGGTGGGATTGTTTAGTGCGTGTGTCCCAGAGATGTTCTCTGAAACGTTCCTTGTGTTGGCATCCTGTCTCCCCAATGTATAGGAGACCACATCGAGAGCGAGGGGCACAGCAGGTAACGTGCTAGGATGTGCAGGGAAATCTCTGCTGGATATGGAAGGATCTTTTGGGCCGTTGGACAGAGGTGAACGGGGTGATGTGGGTGCAAGTTTTACACCTCTTGCGGTGTCAAGGGAAGGTGCCGGGAGTGAACAACGGGTTGGTGGACGGGCATGAACCTAACGAGGGAGTCATGGAGGGAACGATATCTGTGGAATGCTGATAGAGGTGGGGAAGGGAAATATATCTCTGGTGTTGGAGTTTGACTGTAGGTGGCAGAAATGGCGGAGGATGGTGCGCTGTATCCGGAGATTAATGGGGGGGAAGGTGACGATCAGGAGTGTTCTATCCTTGTTGTGGTTGAAGGCTGGGTTTCAAGGCTGGAGGTGCGGGAAGTGGAGGAGAAGAGCTGGAGAGCATTATTGACCACATGGAAGGGGAAATTGTTGACCTTGAAGTCAGAGGCCATCTGGGATGTTCGGAGTGGAACTGCTGTGGGAGTTGGTGGGTTTGAAGTAGACATCCATGTCGAGTGATTCGCTGGAAATGGAAATGGAGAGGTCTAGGAACGGGAGGAAGATGTCTGAGATGGTCCAGGTGAACCTGAGGTCAGGGTGGAAGATGCTTGTGAAGTTGATGAACTGTCCAACGTCCTTAGTGCAGCGGAGGAAGAGATGGGGAATGTTGTCAGTGTAACTGCAGAAGATGGACTATTCCATATATCCAACGAAGAGGCAGGCATAGCTGGGGCCCATGTGGGTGCCCTTGGCTCCCCCTTTGGTCTGAAGGGTCAAACCCACAGATACCTGGACTAACCTCATCCACCTCCACCCCTTGTAAAAACACAACTCCTTATTCCCAATTCCTCCGCCGACACCATATCTGCTCCCAGGAGGATCAATTCTACTCCAGAACATCCCAGATGGCCTGCTAGTTCAAGGACTGCAATTTCCCTCCCATGTGATCAACAAATGCCCTCCAGCGCATTTCCTCCACTTCCCATACCTCCGATCTTGAGCCCCACCCCTCCAACCACAACAAGGCCAGAAACCCCCTGGTCCTCACTTTCAAAATCACCAATCTTCGGATACATTGCACCATCCTCCGCCACTTCCACCACCTACAAATGGATCCCACCACTAAAGATATATTTCCCTCCCCACCCCATCTCTGTTCCACAGAGACCATTCCCTCTGTGACTCCCTTGTTAGGTCCATGCCACCGACTAACCCTACCTCCAGTCCCAGTACCTTACCTTGTCACCTCAAGAGGTGTAAACCCTGATCCCACACCTCTCCCTTCACCTCCATCCAAGGCCGAAAAGGATCCTTTCACATCCAGCAGAGATCCTCCTGCACATTCAAATACCTTATCTACCCTTTTCATTGCTCTCGATGAGATCTCTTCTACATCAGGAAGATACGACACCAATTCACAGAGCATTTCAGAGAACATCTCTGAGACACGTGTAGCATACAACCCCACTACCCTGTGGCCAACCACTTCAACTCCCCCTCCCACTCCGCCAAGGACATGCAAGCCCTGGGCCTCCTCCACCACCAAATCCTATCCACCTGACGCCTGGGAAAAACGCTTCATCTTTCGCCTTGGGAACCTCCAACCACATGGCATCAACATCGACTTCACCAGTTTCCTCATCTCCCCTTCTCCCATCTCATCCCAGATCCAATCCGCCAACTCAGCATCGCCCTCTTGACCTGTCCTACCTGTCCATCTTCCTTCCCATCTATCCGTTCCACCCTCCCCCCATCTATCCATCACCTTCCCAGGTATCTTGCCCCTAGCTCCACCCCACCCTTATTTATCTCTCAGCCTCCTTCCCCACCCCCACCCCCACCCACATTCCTGATGAAGGGCTTATGTCTGAATCGTCGACTCTCCTGTTCCTCGGATGCTGCCTGGCCGGCTGTGCTGTTGCAGGGTCATATTTTTCCACTATCGATCCAGAGAGCCAGGTAATGTTCTGGAGGCTGGGTTTGAATCTACCACAGCAGATGATGGGTGTAATTTGAATTTGATAAATCTCTGGAGTTAAGAGTCTAATGAAATTATTGTTTTGGAAAACCCACCTGGTTCACTAATGCCCTTCAGGGAAGGAAGCTAGTTTTTATTTGATCTGGCCTCCATGAGACTAATGTGGTTGATTCTTAAGTTCAGCAAGGGCAATGAATGCTTGTCCACAGAGGCACCCACATCCTGTGAATGAATGAAAAAAGACGAAGAAATCCTCAAAGCTGTCAAAAGCCATTCAGTCAAGGATTAGCTGATAAGGTGAGGACTAATAAAGCAATATAAATGCAACATTGAGGACGATATAAAAGGAGTTGCAATGGATTACAGTAGATCAGATGTGAGAAACAGACTGCAATGTGTAGAGTAATGGGATTAACATCAGAAATATATATAATAATGGTCCTGTTGGAACATGCCAGAGTGACACAAATAAATAGAGGGAGCTGTAAGGGAGAAGGCAGTGTAGCCTATCTGAAGGAAATTACTGAATGGGACAAAACAAGAAGATTCAGACACATCAGAGGTTAAAAATCTCTAACCAGTCACTGAAAAGAAGCTGTAACAGGTACAGGAAACCCCCAAAGAGGAGAAGAATGTATCCAAATCTGGCAAGTTAGCCTGTGCTTTGATCAGCGCCACCAACTCTCTGTCATTGACTTACTCAGCTTTAGTGAGGAGTTTGGAATTTGAAGAGTTCTTCTACTTGAGAGTTTTCAAAGATTAATCAAATCCGATTGGAGATTGCAAAGTGCAGCACCAAAATGCAACAATCAGTCTGGTAGCCATCTATTACTCTGCACACAGGAAATAATTGCTTACTGCATTTTGCGTGTTATAGACAGACAAATCTTGTTTTAAAATCATTGCTGCCATTATTTTTTCCATCAAGGGAACACTGGGAATGGACTTATTTGAGTTCAAAGTGAAGATCTGCATATTGCCATAGACTATTATTTAGAGTCATAGAGATATCCCAACCCAATCTAGTCCCACCTGCCAGCACCCGGCCCATATCCCTCCAAACCCTTCCTATTCATCTCCCCATCCAAATGCCTCTTAAGTGTTGGAATTGTACCAGCCTCCACCACTTCCTCTGGCAGCTCTTTCCATACACGTACCACCCTCTGTGTCAAAAAGTTGCCCTGTAGGTCTCTTCTATATCCTCCTCCTCTCGCCCTAAACCTATGCCCTCTAGTTCTGGGCTCCCCCACCCCAGTGAAAAGACTTTGTCTATTTATCCTATCCATGCTCCTCATAATTTTGTAAACCTCTATAAGGTATTGCCTCAGCCTCCAACGCTCCAGGGAAAACAGCCCCATCTTGTTCGGCCTCTCCCTGTAGGTCAAATCCTCCAACCCTGGCAACATCTTGTAAATCTTTTCTGAACCCTTTCAAGTTTCACAACATTTGATGTGGTTTGGATTCAACAGTCTGCACAATTTCACAGCAGAACAGTCGTAAAATCATTTGAGAATCTACCTAATGTAAGGATTTCAGGATATTGTAGATTTGGATAATGGTCCACCATTTGCAAATGAATAGTTTAAGAGTTTTGCACATTATTATGACTCCATTCATGTTAGCATTCCCAAGTAAGGGGAGAAGCTGAGTGCAGAATGCAGACAAACAAAGTGTTACAGAAGAAAAACAAAGATTTGAATCTTGCACTATTAAGCTACCAGTCCTCACCACTACAGAGTGGGTTATCATCCTCAGAGATACTGATGGGTAGGAGGTTGGGAACACAACTTCCACCTCTGTCTTGTGTGAATAAAGTTAAAAATCACACAATACCAGGTTACAGTCCAACAGGTTTATTTGGAAGTACTATTTTTGGAGCAGTACTTCCAAATAAACCTGTTGGACTATAACCTGGTGTTGTGTGATTTTTAACTTTGTCCACCTAGTCCAACACTGGCATCTCCACATCATGGATGGACACAACAAAGTGAGCCAGCACAAAGAGAAACAAAGAGACAATCAGACTCGAAACGTTACTAATGGATACAGAGCACGGGAGTAATCAGTGTTGTAATGTGAAATGAACAATGTGAACTCTGAGAGTTCGATGGGGAGATGTTTGGAATGTAAATATAAAAAGCAAAATGATTCACAGGGAAATGTAATGTGATGGGATTAATACCAGAAGCATACCTGGTGGCACTGCAGCAATAGGTCAGAATTATACCATTACGGAGCTGGAAGGGAGCAGAAGCTCGCAGCTTGTGGGAAATGATTGTGTGCATTGATTGAGCTGACAATAAGAAAAAATGTTGCAGAAAGTTCCAGAAGGATTACATTGGGAGACGATACTGAATCTAAACATAGCAACAAAACACCTTGGAAGCAAATAAATGATTAAACACTTCCATTCAAGCAGTTCTTTAAGGATTTAAACTAAAGATGTAGACTTTGGAGTAAAAAACACAAATTCTAAATTTGTTGTTGACGCCAAATTAGGGGAAGGGGAGAATATTTATTTCTGAGGATTGCAACAAACTATGAGATTTGTGAAATCGGTAGATCACTGGCAAATGGATAGGTAAATACAAGGTATTACATTTCAGCAAGAAAAATATGGGTGTTGCATAGTACTTAGAAAAGAAAATCTAAACAGGTAGAGCAACAACAGGATCTGGAAGTGAAAATGCTCAAGTCACTAAAGGTAGAGACACAGGTCAATCAGATCGGAACAAAATCAAGCCATGCAGCTCGGTTTATTTCTCAAGAGATAGAATTAAAAAGTACTGAGAAGTAATGAAAAGCAATATCAATCTTGGTTAGAACACATTCAGAGGATTACATACAATTGCGATACATCATCCCTCGGTTGATGAATCAGCACTCCTCCATGTTGAACAACACTTGGAGGAAGTGCTTAGGGTGGCAAGGTCATAAAGTGTCCTCTGGGTGGGAGATTTCAATGTCCACCACCAAGAGTGGCTCAGCAGCAGTACTACTGATCGAGCTGGTCAGGTCCTAGCAAAGCTGCTAGACTGGGTCTGCGGCAGGTGGTGAGGGAACCAACAAGAGGGAAAAATATACTTTCCAATTTGCCAGTTGCAGCTGTATCTGTCCATGACAGTATCGGTAAGAGTGACCACTGCACAGTCCTTGTGGGGATGAAGTCCCACCTTCATATTCAGAATACCCTCCATTATGTTGTGTGACACTATCACTGTGCAAAATGAGACAGACTTCAAACAGATCTAGCAACTCAAGACTGGGCATCCATAAGATGCTGTGGGCCATCAACAGCAGCAGAATTGTACCCTAGCAAAATCTGTAATCTCATGGCCCAGCATATTCCCCACTCAACCATTACCATCAAGCCAGCCGAACCACTCTGGTTCAATGGAGAGTGGAGGAGGGCATGCCAGGAACAGGACCAGGAATTCCTAAAAATGAGGTGTCAATCTGGCAAAGCTACCACTTAAGACCACTTCAGGATGGCTCAGTGGTTAGCACTGCTGCCTTGCTGCACCAGGTTCAATTGCAAAACTGAATGTGGAGTTTGCACATTCCACCCCCACCACCGCCTCCCACTCCCCCCCACCCACCACCACCACCATGTCTGTGTGGGTTTCTTTCAGGTGCTCCAATTTCCTCCCACAGTCAAAAGGATAGGTGGACTAGCCATCAGGAATGCAGAGTTACAGCGATAGGGATGGGGCCTGGGTGGGGTGCTCTTTGGAGGGTCAGAGTGAACTCGATGGGCTGAATGGCCTTCTATCTCACTGTAGGGATTCTATGTGTACTTGCATGCCAAATTGCATAAACAAGTAATGACAAAGCTAAGTGATCCCACAAATAACAGATTAGACCTCAGCTCTGCAGTCCTGCCACATCGGTCGTGAATGGTGATGGGCAATTAAGCAACTCACTGGAGGAGGGGGCTCCACAAATATCCCCATCTTCAATGATGGAAGAGCCCAGCACATCAGTGTAAAAGATAAGACTGAAGCTTTCACAGCAACTTTCAGCCAGAAATGCCGACTGGATGATCCATCTCAGCCTCCTCCGGTAGTCCCCAGCATCATAGATACTAATCTTCAGCCATTTCTATTCACTCCAAGAAATGGATGTAGACACTGGATACTGCAAAGGTTATGGGCCCTGATAGCATTCCAGCAATAGTACTGAACAGTTGTGTTCCAGAACTTGCCACTCCCCTAGCCAAGCAGTTCCAGTACAGATACAACACTGGCATCTACCCGACAACGTGGAAAATTGCCCAGGTATGTTCTGTACACAAAGAGCAGGGCAAATCCAACCCGGCCAATTCCTGCCCCATCAGTATCCTCTCCATCATCAGTAAAGTGTTGGAAGGTGTCATTAAAAGTGCTATTGCATTTGCTCAGTAATAACCTACTCAGTGACACCCAGTTTTGGTTCTGCAAGAGCCACTCAGCTCCTGACCTCATTCCAGCCTTGGTTCAAACATGGACGAAAGAGCTAAATTCCAGAGGGGATGGGAGAATGTCAGCCCTTGACATCAAAGCTGCATTCAATCGAGTGTGGCATCAAGGAGCCCTAGCAAAACTGGAATTAGTGTGAGGAAAACTCTCTGCTGGTTAGCCACACCTGGCACTTAAGAAGATGGTTATGGTTGTTGGAGGTCAGTCATCTCAGCTCCAGGACATCCCTGCCGGAGTTCCTCAGAGTAGTGTCCTAGACCCAACCATCTTCAGCTGCTTCATCAATGATCTTTCCTCCAGCATAAGGTCAGAAGTGTGGACGCTCACCAATACTTACATGTTGTTCATTACATTTGTGATTCCTCAGAGACTGAAGCACCTATGTTCAAATGTAACAAGATCTGGACAATATCCAGGCTTAGGCTGACAAGTGGCAAGTAACATTCACACCACACAAATGCCGTGCAATGACTATCTTCAATCAGAAATAATTGAATCACCATTCCTTCACAATGAATGGTGTTACCATCACTGAATCCCCCACATTGTGTGAGTTAACATGACCAGAAACTGAACTGGACTCACCATATCAACACAATGGCTTCAAAAGCAACTCAAAAGCAAAGAGTACTGAAGCACATAGCTCACTTTCTGACAGCCAAAGTCTGTCCACTATCTACAAGGTACAAGTCAGGTGTATACTGGAGTACTCCTCACTTGCCTGCATGGGTGATATTCCAACATGCTCAAGAAGCTCAATACTATCCAAGACAAAGCAATCACTTGATTGGTATCACATCCACACATGGTGGAAGTGAGTACTGCAGATGCTGGAGATTAGAGTCGAGAGTGTGGTGCTGGAAAAACACAGCAGGTCAGGCAGCATCCAAGGAGCAGGAGAATCGATGTAACGGGTATAAGCCATTCACCTTGGTCTCATTCCTGATGAAGGGCTTTTGCCCGAAATGTCGATTTTCCTGCTCCTTGGATGCTGCCTGATCTGCTGTGCTTTTCCAGCACCGCACTCTCAACCACATCCACATGTATCTACTCCTTGCACCACTGATGCTCAGTCATAGCAATGTCTGCTAGCTACAAGATGCACTGCAGAAATTCACCAAAGATCCTCAGACAATACCTTCCAACCCCACTTCCATCTAGAAGGATAAAGGCAACAGGATAAAGGAAACCTGTGGGTTTCCCTCCAAGCCTCTCACCATCTTGACTTGGAAATATATCACTATTTCTTCACTGTTGGTAGGTCAAAATCCTGGAACTCCTCCGACAACTAAAAAACTGATATGAGGCACTGGATACAGTCTGAAACCAAATTTATAAAGTTAATATGAGGAACGTGGAAACATACTGATCAGGAAAGGATGAACAAGCTAAGTGCCCCCTCTCTTTAAAAAGCCAAGCTGAGGGGTGAACTAATAGTGGTCTTTAAAATTATGGAGGATTTTGTAGAGTTCCTCTTGTGAGGTAACAAACAACTAGAAGCCATCTATGATAATTGTCAAAAAAAAAATTGGGAACTCAGAAGGGACTCTGGGCTGGGAGGCTTGTTATTACTACACAGATTAGTTGAAATTGTGAAGAAAGGTTGTCAGGCAAAGGTGTGAAGCTGGCTAGTTAATTCGACTTCAGTAAACACCTTGGAAGGACTTAGATTTTTTTAACAGCCTGAATGGGTGTGGCCAGCTTTCAGAGAAAAGAATCTCTGGGTTTTGGTTTTTTTCAGTCATATCAGCAGCTGTTCAAGGTCTCAACAGAGTTGGAAGCCTCAGTAAACGTCTCCTGTCTGCTATTCTTTGACTTTTCTCTCGATGTGTTTTTTCCTCCTGGATGGGATAACTGCATGTGAGAACCTGTGTCTGTATTTTCCTTTTCACCAAGGGGTGTGTTTAGGGGATGTTACTATATTGGAATGGCTAATTAGAAACAGTTACTGCATCTATTATTCTGTTACGTTTTCCAATAGAGTTAATTATTGTAAATTCCTCTTTCTTTGGTTGCATTTTAACTGTATTGTTTAAATAAATTGTGTTTTGGTTAACATCGAGTAATTTGACCAGTCGCATTGCATCTCGGACAAATATTTTACATTTGCCTTGGAAAAGAAGAAATACTTAGGCTACCTTCTTAAAATATTTTGAGGGAGTCTGGTCTGGTCCATAACAAAATGAAGAGTATGGGTACATTCACTGGGACTTGGTAAGCATCTGGGGCAGAAGGGAGTAATAAAGGAACATGCAGATAGTGTTCAATGAGGAAGGATTCATGGATGGTGGAAGGGGATTGGGCTTGGACCAAGTGGACAGTTCCTCTGCTGTATATTCTATGCATGGAACCCAATGTATGAATTTAATATCAGTTCATTTAACATTTGAACAGTGACACTACCAAAGTAAATTACCCACAGAGGGTTCAGGATTGTTGAGATGAAATGTTTAGAATGTAAGGGGTCTTCAAGATCTCATGCAGGCAGATTAACAATGGAAGAGAGCTCAGAGTTTCATCTGAAGCCAGGGAAAGTAATGAGACAAAGATAAAAAATCAACTAAGGATGGAGCCATCAAATGTAAGACTTGGATAACTGTTCATTAAAACTGTCAGTTTTTTGCTATTTTGCAAAATGCATTGGAACAACTATAAATGTAAAATCCCAGCTGTGTTAAGCCTTTGTACAAAAATAGATTAAAAAGTCATCTGCATCATGCTTCAGTACATGGAGGTGGTTTATGGTAACACTGATCTCTTCATCAGTTTGTACTCTGGATATAATGCCAGAAAGAATCTTGCTGAGCATTCAGGATTCAAAGAGCTATAAATAAATTGAGCTTTAATAATGGACCAGAAATTACTGGGAAAGTAATAGCAAGTTCACTGTGCCCATCATTATTAGCAGGTATAAGCAAAAGCATTCTGCCACATGGAAGACATATGGTGTGAGTTGCAAATCACCACAAATTGTTACACTGATTTTTACATTGTTCTGTCTTCTGCCACATGAAACACACCCAGAGCTCACACTCGCAAACAAAAACAGAAGTTGCTGGAAAAGCTCTGGGGGTCTGGCAGCGTCTGTAGTGAGAAATCAGAGTTAACCCTTTCAGGTCCAGTGACCCTTCCTCAGAACCTAGAGCTCACACTGAACTTCCTGGAAGATTCTAAAGGCTGCTGGGTTTGTAACACGTTTAACACTGCTGCCTCACACCACCAGGGACCCGGGTTCGATTCCAGCCTCGGGCGATTGTCTGTGTGGAGTTTGCACATTCTCCCCATTTCTGCATGGGTTGTGTCTAATTGCTCTGGATTTCTCCCACTGTCCGAGGATGTGCAGGTTAGGTGGATTGGCCATGGGTAATGCAGGATTACAGGGATAGGGTGGGTCTGATCGGAATACCATTTGGAAGGTCAGTGTGAATTGATGGGCTGAATAGCCTGCTTCCACACTGTAGTTATTTGAACCACTTAGGGATTATACCTCAGGTATTGACAATTCTGCCATTAACACAATGTTCTAATTTCGGCACATCCAGAGACCCAGGCAAGGAACACTGAAAGTACAGACCCACACGCCTGGAGCTGAAGATTGCTTTGAAAGGTTTAAAAATTTAATTTTTGCTTCACTTATTCTTTTTCCCTCAATGTATTACTTTTCTTTCCATGTATCAGGTATTGATGTTGATTCTTAAATTTGAAATGCTTTCTCCTTTATTCATTCAAAAGGTAGGTGTCTCCGGTCAGGTCAGCACTTACTGCCCATCCTTAACTTGCCTTCAACTGACTGGCTCGCTCAGGCCATTTCAAAGGGCAGTTAAGAATCAACCACATTGCTGTGGGTCTGGAATCGGGTCTTCTCAACTAGCCATGGCAATGCAGGGTTACAGGGCGCGGGTCTTGATGTGGACTCAATGGGCTGAATGGATGCTCTTCCGTGGGTTGGGTGTAGACCCGATAGGCTGAATGGCCTAATTCCACACTATAAGGATTCTATGATTCTATGAAACAAGGCCAGAGCAAGCTGCCAAGTTAGGGGTGACCAGTTGGGTTGGAGAACTGACTGGAAGCGATGCTGACAAGGCTAGGTTAGTGAGGCAACTGTTTGGGGATCATGTGAGTCTCAAGAGTCAATATACATTTTGACACTTAAAAGTGTGCATTGAAATTGTCATTCATGAAATTCTTGAAATGTTTAATTAAAAGTGAGATAATATGGACCAGACTGATTCCTGGGATGGCAGGACTGATGTATGAAGAGGGATTGGATCATTTTGCACCATACTGGTTTAGAAGACTTGGGGCAGTGGAATAGAATTTCATAGAAACCTATAAAATCCAACAGAACCAGATAGAGTAAACGCAGGAAGGATGTTCCTGATGGTATGGGGAGTCCAGGATCAGACAGCATAGTCTAAGGATAATGGGGTAGGTCATTTAGGACTGGGATGAGGAGAAATGTCTGCACCCTGGGGAGCCTGTGGAGATCCCTGTCATACAAAGCAGTTGAGACCAAAACATTGAATGTTTTCATGAAGGAGTTAGATATAGTTGGGGCTAAACAGGAACAAAGGGGAAGAGGTGAAATTGGGAACAAAGGGACTGAGTTGAATGCTCATACTGAATGACGGAATAGGTTTTAAGGGCTGAATGGCCAACTCCTGCTCCTATTTTCTTATATTTAAATAAGCCCACTCAAATGGTTTCTCATCAAGAGAACCAGTGCATCCATTGGTTCGAACTCTTTTTTTGCTTCTGAGATGCTAAAATTAATTTGGACTGGGTAAGTAGGCAGGGATGGGGAGGTGGCAATTTAGTCAGGCAGAATAGAGTTCCGTAAGGTGCGTGTATTTGTGGACATTCATATATAGGAACCTGAAAAATGAAAAGGGGGATATTATAAATCATTATCACCCTGGGCAGGAAATGATCCACAGTGACACTTGGACATTGAAGACCAATTAAAACGTTGCAATGTCTCACCATGCTGCAGCCTTGCTATTTATGTTCAAATTCCATCAGAGAAAAGCTGATCATGTTCAAATAGTTGTCACGTTAAACCATCTGTGACTGACAATCAACAACCATTCTGGCAAAAAAAAACATTGTGCACAATTTTCAAGAAAGACAGATGACAGACTGAGGAGGAAGAGGTAAAGACCATGAGATCTGAGTCAGCTAACAGTCCCCAGGTGGGAGGGTCTGATCTGAGCTTGCACTTAGAGTCATAGAGTCATAGAGTCATAGAAATGTACAGCATCGAAACAGATCCTTCAGTCCAACCCATCCATGCCGACCAGATATCACAACCCAATCTAGTCCCACCTGCCAGCACCCGGCCCATATCCCGCCAAACCCTTTCTATTCATATACCCATCCAAATGCCTCTTAAATGTTGCAATTGTACCAGCCTTTCACCACTTCCTCTGGCAGCTCATTCCATACACAAAAATGTTGCCCCTTAGGTCTCTTTTATATCTTTCCCCTCTCACCCTAAACCTATGCCCTCTAGTTTTGGACTCCTCGACCCCAGGGAAAAGACCATAAGACCATAAGACATAGGAGTGGAAGTAAGGCCATTCAGCCCATCGAGTCCACTCCACTATTCAATCATGGCAGATGGGCATTTCAACTCCACTTACCCACATTCTCCCCGTAGCCCTTAATTCCTTGTGACATCAAGAATTTATCAATTTCTGCCTTGACGACATTTAGCGTCCCAGCCTCCACTGCACTCTGCGGCAATGAATTCCACAGGCCCACCACTCTCTGGCTGAAGAAATGGTTCCACATTTCTGTTCTGAATTTACCCCATCTAATTCTAAGGCTGTGTCCACGGGTCCTAGTCTCCTCGCCTAACGGAAACAATTTCCTAGCGTCCACCCTCTCCAAGCCATGTATTATCTTGTAAGTTTCTATTAGATCTCCCCTTAATCTTCTAAACTCCAATGAATACAATCACAGGATCCTCAGCCGTTCCTCATATGTTAAACCTACCATTCCAGGGATCATCCGTGTGAATCGC
>NC_057731.1:54013708-54023773 GCF_004010195.1 Chiloscyllium plagiosum | reverse complement strand
CCAGCCTTCCCTTTCACCCTGACAGGAATATACTTTCTCTAGATTCTTGTTATCTCATTTCTGAAGGCTTACCATTTTCCAGCCGTCCCTTTACCTGCGAACATCTGCCTCCAATCAGCTTTCAAAAGTTCTTGCCTAATACGGTTAAAATTGGCCTTTCTCCAATTTAGAACTTCAACTTTTAGATCTGGTCTATCCTTTTCTATCACTATTTTAAAATGAGTAGAATTATGGTCGCTGGCCCCAAAGTGCTCCCTCACTGACACCTCAGTCACCTGCCCTGCCTTATTTCCCAAGAGTAGGTCAAGTTTTGCACCTTCCCTAGTAGGTACATACTGAATCAGAAAATTGTCTTGTACACACTTAAGAAATTCCTCTCCATCTAAACCTTTAACACTATGGCTGTCCCAGTCGATGTTTGGAAAGTTAAAATCCTCTACCATAACTACCCTATTATTCTTACAGATATATGAACAGATACAAATATACGAACAAATCAATGGCACACCCATGGGCTCACCCATCTCTGGGCTCATAGCAGAAGCTGTAATGCAAAGATTAGAACAAACAGTCTTACCGCAAATTCAACCCAAACTCTGGGTCAGATATGTAGATGATACCTTTGTAATCATTTTTAACACAGAAATAGAGAACACACACTGGATCATCAACGCCACACTCACAGGAATCCGATTCACTAGAGAGGGAGAAAAGGCCAACCAACTCCCATTCCTAGACGTGATGGTACAGAGAACACCGAACGCAGAATTCACCACAAAGGTATACTGGAAAGCCACAGACACAGACCAAGTCCTGAACTACCAAAGCAACCACCCCAACTCACACAAAAGAAGTTGTATCAAGACACTGTTCAAAAGGGCCACAACGTGCTGCAATACACCGGAACTGCAAAAAGAGGAAGAAGAACACCTCTACAATGTATTCGCCAAAAACGGATACCCCGGCAATTTCATCAACAGATGCCTAAGGGAAAGACAACGGAATGAGGACACGCTTCAACCCAAAGGACTAGCCACGTTACCATACATCAAGAGCATTTCTGAACTGACAGCCAGACTAATACGACCACTCAGACTCATAACAGCACACAAACCAACAGCCACCCTCAGACAACAACTCACCAGGACAAAGGACCCAATACCCAGCATGAGCAAAACCAATGTAGTGTACAAAATCCCATGCAAGGACTGCACAAAACAATACATAGGACAAACAGGAAGACAGCTAACGATCCGCATCCATGAACACCAACTAGCCACAAAATGACACAACCAGCTATCCTTAGTAGCCACACACTCAGATGACAAGCAACATGAGTTTGACTGGGATAACACTACTATTATAGGACAAGCCAAACAGAGAACAGCCAGGGAATTCCTAGAGGCATGGCACTCATCCACAGATTCTATCAACAAGCACATCGACCTGGACCGAATATACCGGCCACTGCAGCGGACAGCTTGAACTGACAACCAGAAGTGGCAGAGACAAACCACTATAAATGCCGGAGGAAACATCACAGAAGCGCTTCACAGGAGGCTCCCAAGCACTGAGAATGTCACCTAGACAGGGGATGAAACGTCTGCAACACAAATTCCCAGCTCCCAGAACCACAATAACGAGCACCCGAGCTATAAATCTTCTCACAAACTTATTCTTACAGATAGCTGAGATCTCCTTACAAGTCTGTTTCTCAATTTCCCTCTGACTATTGCGGGATCTATAATACAATCCCAACAATGTGATCATCCCTTTCTTATTTCTTAGTTCCACCCAAATAACTTCCCTGGATGTATTTCCTGGAATATCCTCCCTCAGCACAGCTGTAATGCTATCCCTTATCAAAAATGCCACTCCCCCTCCTCACTTGCCTCCCTTTCTATCCTTCCTGTAGCATTTGTATCCTGGAACATTAAGCTGCCAGTCCTACCCATCCCTGAGCCATGTTTCCGTAATTGCTATGATATCCCAGTCCCATGTTCCTAACCATGCCCTGAAGTTCATCTGCCTTCCCTGTTAGGCCCCTTGCATTGAAATAAATGTAGTTCAATTTATTAGTCCTACCTTGTCCCTGCCTGCCCTGACTGTTTGTTTGTTTGACTCACTTCTGTTCTCAGCTGTACCCGTCTCAGACCGATCTCTTTCCTCACTATCTCCCTGGGTCCCACACCCCCCCTCAGCCATGCATTCATCTGCTCTATCCTCCTATTCCTGCCCTCACTAGCTCGTAGCACTGGGAGTAATCCAGATATTACTACCCTTGAGGACCTCCTTTTTAAATTTCTGCCTAACTCTATGTAATCTCCCTTCAGAATCTCAACCTTTTCCCTTCCAATGTCGTTGGTTCCAATGTGGACAATGACCTCTTGCTGGCCCCTCTCCCCTGTGAGAACATTTTGCACCCTCTCTGAGACATCCTTGATCCTGGCACCAGGGAAACAACACACCATTCTGCTTTTTCTCTGCTGGCCACAGAAACCTCTGACTACAGAATCCCCTAACACAATTGATCTCTTGGAAGCCGGTGTACCCCTTGTTGCATTAGAGCCAGTCTCAACACCAGAAACTTGGCTGTTTGTGCTACGTTTCCTGAGAATCCATCACCCACCACTCCCTCACCACCTGTTTGAAATGGGTATATCCACAGAAGGCACCTGCACTGGATGCCGACCTCTCTTACCCTTCCTGGAGTTAACCCATCTATATGACTGTACCTGAGACTTCTCCCCTTCCTATAACTGCCACCTATCACATACTGTTGCTGTTGCAAATTCCTCATCGCTTCTATCTGTCTCTCTCTAACTGATCCACTCAATCTGATAAAATTCGCATCCAACAGCATTTATGGCAGATATAATCTGCAGTAACTCTTAAACTCTCTTTCAACTCCCAGATCTGACAAGAAGTACATATCACTGCAAAGGCCATTTTTGCTCCATCACAATCTACAGACTCAGAAAATAACACCATCTTATTCCTCTACAAACACTGCCTCAGGTTAAATTAATAGCTATGGCTTATATTTTAAGTTTAATCAAGAGACTTATCTCCAAAAACATATAATCAAGAAAGAATCCACTATACTCACTACTGCAGCCTTTCTCTTGGACAGACTTAAAACAACAATTAACTTATCTGATTCTCTTTTGTGAACTTCGCCCAACAGTTCCTCCAAGATTAGTTGTGAATTTCACTGTTTGTTAATTTTCCCAGATGCACTCCGATGTCCAGCGATACACGAATTCAAACAGCAAAGGCAGTAACTGTGCAGTTTCTTTCTCTCTCTCACTTTGTTTAAGCTTACTAAGGGATTGATGGTCAAAGATCAAAAACAAGTTTTTTTTTGATGTTCAATGTTCTAAGAAGACTTTGATTTTGGGCACAAGTGAGGAGAGAGAAACACTAAAATGTTCAATGTCTCTCTGTTCTGTTATATAAGGAAAGGGGTTAGTTAGCTCAGTTGGCTTGGCAGCTAGTTTACAAACAGAGTGATAGTAATAGTGTGGGCTCACTTACCAGCTGAGATAACCATGACCCCCCTGCTTGGCAACTTTACCTGACCTCATACAGTCGGTTCTGATATAACAAGATAGTTCCACTCTCATGTGATCTTGCATTACAAGAAAATTATGTAATAGCCACACCATTTAAACTCATGGGACTGGAATCACGTTATAGCCAATACAGGTGAGGAAAGTTCGTGTTCTATAAATAACGGTCTCAATTTATCAATCAGTTTACAGCCAATTCACGTTGACAAAACACCCGTTATAACAGGATGACCTGTACAAGATGTCACAATGCCAGCTGATGGGATACTGTACACATAGATACCAGGATATAACCCAGTTTGATGGATCATTTTTATGGTTTATTTTTCTATTTACTACTGTGGTCAGTCACTTCGAACAAAAGAACACTAAATTAATAACACAAAAGAAAAAATATATATTGCGCTAAATAAGAAAAAGTTGGAAAAGGTATCAGAAAGAAAGACGCAGCCCTTTTCTTTCAACAATACTCTTAATGACTCTCAAACCTCAGTGAGATGTCATCTCCATTACCATACTGATGGTAAAGCAGAAGTTGCTGGAAAAGCTCAGCAGGTCTGGCAGCACCTGTGCAGAGAAATCAGAGTTAACGTTCCTGGTTGAGTGACCTCTGCTCAATTGGCACAACTATAATCGGTTTCCTTAAGGCAAGTATTTGTATATTCACTTCAACCATAAATTCACAGAGATGCACGGAACAGAAACAGACCCTTTGGTCCAACTCGTCCATGCCGACCAGATATTTTAAATCAATCTAGTCCACCCTGCCAGCACCCAGCCCATATCTCTCCAAACCCTTCCTACTCATATACCCATCCAAATGCCTTTTAAATGTTGCAATTGTACCAGCCTACACCACTTCCTCTGGCAGCTCATTCCATACCCGTACCACCCTTTGCATGAAAAAGCTGCCCCTTAGGTCCCTTTTAAATCATTCCCCTCCAACCCTAAACCTTTGTGCTTTTTTAGATTAGATTAGATTACTTACAGTGTGGAAACAGGCCCTTCGGCCCAACAAGTCCACACCGTCCCGCCGAAGCGCAACCCCCCCAGACCCATTCCCCTACATTTATCCCTTCACCTAACACTACGGGCAATTTAGCATGGCCAATTCACCTAACCTGCACATTTTTGGACTGTGGGAGGAAACCGGAGCACCCGGAGGAAACCCACGCAGACACGGGGAGAATGTGCAAACTCCACACAGTCAGTCGCTGGAGGCAGGAATTGAACTCAGGTTTCTTGTGCTGTGAGGCTGCAGTGCTAACCACAGTGCCACCATGCCGTCCCAGCAGCAGTATGTGTTATCTCTAGTTCTGGACTCCCCAGAAAAAAAGACCTTGTCTATTTACCCCATCCATGCCCCTCATGTTTTTATAAATCTCTATAAGGTCACCCCTCAGCCTCCGACATTCCAGAGAAAACAGACCCAGCCTTTTCAGCCTCTCCTTATAGCTCAAATCCTCCAACCCTGGCAACATCCTTGTAAATCTTTTCTGAACCCTTTCAAGTTTCTCAACATCCTTCTAGATGCTATGTTCTCCACTAGATGGTATTGTCTACTTCTGAGACACTGAAAGCCAAACTTTCTAACTCAGCTCACTGTGCCTGACCACGGGTTCCTAAAACAGCTTTGAAGGACGACTTCCCCTCCAACTCCACCTCCAACCTTCTGCTTCTGGAACTTTCTTCTCATTGATTTCTAGGACATTCAGGACTTCTCTGCAACCCTGACTGTGTGGAGGCTGCTCTGCTGTTAAGGGTCTGTTTTCCTTGTTTCTGTTCCTTTCTCTCTCTCTCTGCTGGTCACAAGACTCAAGTCAGCAAATACCATGGTAATTATGGCCCCAGGTGTCTTGCTGATCATTTAGCTGAAATCCAACAACTTCTTACAAACAAAGCAACCCAAAACGTTAACTCTGATTTCTCTCTACAGATGTTGTCAGACCTGCTGAGTTTTTCCAGCAATTTCTATTTTTGTTTCTGATTTCTAGCATCTGCAGTACTTTCAATGTTAACTTCTTACGAATGCTCTTTTGAACTCAGTCTTTGAAATGACTAACTGACTTGCAAAACAAAGCAGTCAGATCTTCACAGGACTGGAAACTAAATCCTGTTTCACCTCTAAAATGAAACTCAGAATGGTGGATGCTGGAGATCTGAAACAAAAACTGAACGTGCTGTAGGAACTCAGTAGGTCTGGCAACATGTACCTCACCACACGCCTAGTTGGTTCCATGGTACAAATCCCAACACCGACTGATAAATAAACCTTACTGAATTTACAATATGGGAACAAATAATTTGGCCAACAGTTCTGTCAAAGAGTCACTGGACTCGAAACGTCAAGGAGAAAGTGAGGTCTGCAGATGCTGGAGATCAAAGTTGAAACTTTGATCCTGAAGAAGGGCCTGTGCCCGAAACGTCGAATCTCCTGTTCCCTGGATGCTGCCTGACCTGCTGTGCTGTTCCAGCAATAAAGTCGAAACGTCAACTCTCTCAACATCTCTACACAAATGCTACCAGACCTGCTGAGTTTCTCCAGCAATTTCTGTTTCTTTTCACTTTTTCTTAAACTTTAAAACCCAGGTTTTCAAATGATGTATATTATTAACCATCGAGACAGAGGTAATGGTTCTGAAAGAGTTAATGTTGAAGCTATGTTAAGCTCCACCCAATCTGGTCATGTCACACAGTTTTCAGGTCAGGAATAAGTAGTTTAGCACATGGTCCTGTTGGAGAGAAATGTGTTATCTCTAACACGTGGATAGTCTTTGTAAATATTCCCATCTAGTTTATGTAACTTGTACTAATATTATCATGCAATAAGCTATATGTTGTTGTATAGCAAAGAGCCTCTTCTTATGAGGACTCCCACATGCTCTATTCTCGACCACTATAATTAAATAAGCACTTAGACTCAACACTCTAACCAACCACAAGCCATAAGTGGTTAGTCCCACAGCCCATCCTACAATTTGCAGCAATAACTGACCCAGTTCCTCACAGAAATCATACCATGAAACAAATCATTTAGCCAACCAGTCCATCTTAATGTGAACTCTCTATATGAGATGGCTCTTTAATCCTCACCTATTCTGTTCTGATATCCTTTTTTCCCCTTGACCTATTTACTCACCCAATCTAGAAAGTTGGCAAAGGTTAGGGTGTTATGTGCCCTTCAGGAGTGGGCTAGGAATTGGAGGAAACCCCAAATTGGCTGCTATTGCTTCTGTTCCCATTGTCTGCCTGTCTCCTATGGTAATAATGCTGTGGATTGGGACAGCCTTTGCACAACAGATAACCCCCACTCAACACTGAACTTTCAGCGATGGATGTATGAAATTGTTTCCCAAGTTCTCATTGTTTAAGTAACAGAATAACCTGCCATTCTGTCCTTACTACCAAAGTGGATAACTTCACTCTTACCCATGTCATAGTGCATCTGACATGGATTTATCCTCTCAATCAACTTATCTAAATCACCTTGAAAACTCTCTATTTCCACAAGTTATTCTGGTTTTGTTTAATCAGTTTGGAAAAATTACATTTAATTCCCTCATCCTTTCATTGATCTATTCTCTGAACATCTGAGATGGAAGTCACAGCCTTCCCATTTTTTTTTTTGAATCATAGAATCCCTACAGTGTGGAAACAGACCATTCCACCTAACACACCCACACTGACCCTCTGAAGAGTAACTCACCCAGAGCCATTCCCCTACATTTCCCAGACTAATACATCTAGCCTACACATCCCTGAACATTATGGGGAATTTAGCATGGCCAATTCACCTAACCTACACGTCTTTGGACTGTGGGAGGAAGCCAGAGCACCCAAAGGAAGCCCACACAGACATGAGGAGAACGTGCAAGCTCTACACAGACTGTCATCCGAGGCTGGAATCACACTTAGGTCACTGAGCTACAGTGCCACCCTACTCCTACACCCTGTTTCCTCAATTCTCACACCATGCCAATACATTTCCACCAATCCCATGTGAATTAACCTTGAACACTAACCTGCACGGAAAATCCAAATGCGCAAATCCTCTTCTCCTTTTCCTATTCTGCAAGCGATGATTTCAGAAAAACTCTATAAGGTTTTTCAAGCCTGACTTCACTTTCACAAATCAATGTTGACTTTTTTCAATTCCATTGATAATTTCTAACTGCCTTGTTAATCACATCTTTTCCTATGAATGATGCTCGGCAAACTAATCAGTAATTCTGTTTTCTCCTTCCATTCTTCATTTCTAGAGTGGATTACGTTTGCCACTTTCCAATCTGGTGGCACTGTTCCAAAACCTGCAAAATTTTGACAGATGACAATCTATGCCTCAATGGTCATTTCTTCTCAGACCCTGGGATAGAGATTATCAGGCCCTGAGGTGCTATCAGTTTTCAGTCCCATTAATTTCTCCAGTTCTCGGTCATTTTATCTAGACTAATTTTCATCAATTGCTCCTTTCCAGAGTGCTCTTGCTTCTCCCCCTTATCTCGGAAGATATTTGAGTCTTAGTCTGTGTAGACATGTGTATTCGAAAAGTTGTTTAACGGCTCTGCCCTTTCCTTGTTCTCCATTAGCAATTCTCCCAAATCAGATTGGTTTGTTTTTGCTTTTCTCATTTGTTTTCACAGTTTTTTTTTACAAACTTATAAAAGATCTGACAGGTTACCTTTATGTTCCATGCAAGTTTATCTTATCTTCTTGTTAATCAAACTCTCCACTTCTGTTGCTGAATTCTAAACTGTTCCCAATTCTCAGGTTTGCTATTTTTTTTCAAGCAACTTTCTATCACCCTTTCAGATTTAATGTTGTTGTTACTTTCGATTCTTAGCTGTGGTCAGCTCCATTGTATTTTTGCAGCAGAAAGGAATGGGAGAAACACATTTTCCTTTCGAATATAAGAACTGGAAGCAGGAGTAGGTAATTCTGCCCCTCAAGCTTGCTCCACCATTCAATACAACCACTACTAACATCATCTTAACCTTAACTCCACTTTACCAGCAACTCCCCTCTGAAGAAAGGTCACTGGACTCGTAACATTAACTCTGCTTTTTCTTCACAGATGTTGCCAGATCTGTTGAGTTTCTCTAACAATTTCTGTGTTTGTGATCCTTTAACCCATTACTAATTTAGAATCCCCTCCTTAAATTTATTCAATTTGTTCACCACACTCTAAGGTAGTAAGTTCCATAGATTCACAACATTTTGAAAGAAGTAATTTGTCCTCATCTCTGTTTTAAATCTGCTACTCCTTTTCCTAAAGCTATGGCCTTTTGTTCCAGATTGCTGCGCATGAGGGAACATCCTCTCTATGCCTACTTTGTCAATCCCCTTTATCATCTTATGAATCTCAATTAGACATCTCATTCTTCTAAACTCTAGGCAGAATAGAGGCAAGCTGCTCTATCTCTCTTCATAAGACAAACCACTCATCTCAGGAATTAATCTAGTGAACCTCCTCTGAACTGCCTCCAATGCAACTGCATCCCTCCTCCAATAAGGAGACCCAGAACTATACTCAATATTTTGGCAGGGCTTTTGCCAGAAACATCAATTTTCTTGCTCCTCGGATGTTGCCAGACCTGCTGTGCTTTTCCAGCACCACTTTAATCTGGACTCATAATGTGGCTGTTGTCTCATTAATGGGTTGTACAATTGCAATAACACTTCCCTGCTTTTATATTCAATTTCTTCAGCAATAAATGCTAAAATTCCATTTGCCTTCTTTATTACCATATTAGTTTTCTACAATTCATGCACCAAAATACCCAGATCCCTCTGCACTGACACATTTTGAAGTTTAAGTGGCCTTTCTATTCTTCCATGGATGAATGACCACGCACTTATCCACGTTAAGCTCTATCTCCAAAATTTTACTCCATTCACCTCACCAATCCATATCAATTTGTAAATTTCATATTTCTTCACTTTTGAAGTTTAAGTGGCCTTTCTATTCTTCCAAACAAAATGGATGACCTCGCACTTATCCACGTTAAGCTCTATCTCCAAAATTTTACTCCATTCACCTCACCAATCCATATCAATTTGTAAATTTCATATTTCTTCACTGTAACTTTAAGTGTTAACTATTGCCAGTTCACTGGCACGTCTTTTAATTAATTTGCCGGGTCTATCACGGCCAATTCACATCTGAAGAATAGACTACCTTGCCTTTTGCTAAACTAAAAAAATTCTATCAGATTATGGTCGCTCTTCCCAAAAGAACCTCACAAAACAAGGTTATTTTAAAAGGTCTCTTCTCATTGCATAATACCAAGTTTATGATAACCTGTTAGGTAAAAACAATGACTGCAGATGCTGGAAACCAGATTCTGGATTTGTGGTGCTGGAAAAGCACAGCAGTTCAGGCAGCATCCGAGGAGCAGTAAAATCGACGTTTCGTGCAAAAGCCCTTCATCAGGAATACAGGCAGAGAGCCTGAAGGGTGGAGAGATAAGTGAGAGGAGGGTGGGGGTGGGGAGAA
>NC_057731.1:54009726-54010791 GCF_004010195.1 Chiloscyllium plagiosum | reverse complement strand
CCACCCTTCATGCTCACTGCCTTTATTCCTGATGAAGAGCTTTTGCCCGAAACGTCGATTTTACTGCTCCTTGGATGCTGCCTGAACTGCTGTGCTCTTCCAGCACCATTAATCCAGAATATGATAGCCTGTTCCCGAGCTGGTTCCTCAACACACTGGTCTAAAGATCCAACTAGTACATAATTCAACGTTTCATTTTCCACTATATTTCTGAACATGTGGTATGCCAGGTCTAAATGTAGGTTAAAGTCACTCATGAGTACTATAAGGACCTTGTTACATGCATTTCTAACTTGCTGTTTAACACCATTCCTTGCTTTACCACTGTGAGAGAAAACCTCGCTACGTTTTCCACCCCTGTTGCTTCTTAGTTCCACCCAAAATGATTCAACCTCAAGATTTGCTGAGCCAATATCCTTTCTCACCGTTGCACTGATTTCATTGTTTGCTAACACTACTCCAACACCCTTTGTCAGTATTGAAAAACACTTGAATATTCTGCTCCCAGTCCTAATTACCCTGCAACCATTTTCACAATCATAACGTATTTGTTTCAACTACTTACACTATTAATTCACCAATCCTAGACCTTTAGTTTTGTATTTTTATTCTGCTTACACATTGCCTTACGTACTTGATTTTGACTTCTCTTCCTCCATGTTTGTGCTTGTTTCCCTCACTCTTGTCTCCTGGCTCAGGTTCCCATTCTGCTGCCATAACAGGTTAACTCTGTATCCTTGTGCCAGGCTTTCAACGTTCGACTCTGGTGCGCTGTGCATCACAGGTCTGTGCTCACCCAGTGTCCTACAGACAATCAAAGCGGTGTCCTGAGAGTCCAAAGGAGTTAGCAAATACAGATACCAATGCCCACCGATGAGGGGCATGTGTGTCTGGTGACCATGGATCATGCTCTGCCCTGAGATGCTGTTTGGTGCTGAGCAATGTGTGTGTGTGTGTGTCTGTTTCAGTGTATGAGTGTGTGTGTCTATTTCAGTGTATGAGTGTGCATGTGTGTGTATGTGTGTTTAAGTGTATGAGTGAGCGTGTGTGTCTGTTTCAGTGTAT
>NC_057731.1:53983347-54009497 GCF_004010195.1 Chiloscyllium plagiosum | reverse complement strand
GTGTGTGTGTGTCTGTTTCAGTATATGAGTGTGTGTGTGTCTGTTTCAGTGTATGAGTGTGTGTGTGTGAGTGTGTGTGTGTATGATTGTGTGTGTGTGTATGAGTGTGTGTGTGTGTTCTGTTCAAAACAGAAAGTCCTCAATGCCTCCAGTTTAAATAGAGACTGGCTGTTCACTACATTTCCCTTGTAAGCTCATACTTCCATTTTGAGAATTCTCATTTCTAATCTGTTTGGCATGTTTGTTTGGAAAGCAGGTTGAATATTAAAAGGCAGCTTGTGCAGTTAGTAAGGTGTTGAACAAGCTATAATCTCCCTTTATTGGAAAATCATCCCTGCTTCGTGAGAAAGACACCTCGCTGCTCAGCAAATGCATAAAAGATATTCCGAAAAGCGAGGTCGACCTTGTTGGAATTCTCTAGCAACTCAACCATATTTCCCACCATCATCCACATCGTTCAAGCCCTGAAAAGATTCCACTCAGTGCTCAATACGAGACACGGGTATCAATTGTTGATATATCTGCAGAAAAGGACACTGAGCGGGCAGTTTCTTCCACATGAACAAAGATCTTTATCAAGTGTTAACATTAAAACAAATCTTTTTTACTCAGCCGCAATTGATTTTCTGAATTTACATGAAGCATTTACACATTTCCCGTTCTTCAAAAGAGTTGTTTAGTGCGAGTTTGATTTGAAAAACCCTTGAGTACTGTTTGAAAAGACCAGCTGCCACAATGTCTCTGCTCTAACAGCGCATACAACTATCCACACACCCCGATGAATACATATTGTCTGATACTCACTTCTGCTAATAATATACTTGCAATCATGTAGCGCCTTTCTCAATTTCAGGACATCCTGGAGCACCAATAACATACTTGTTATAAAGTCTGCTCACAATGGCAAGGCAAGAAATGGGCCAGAGTCAAAATATGTGATACTGGAGAAGTGGTTAGCACTGCTGCCTCACAGCAATTCCCGCCTCGGGCAACTGTCCGTGTGGAGTTTGCACATTCTCCCTGTGTCTGTGTGGGTTTCCTCCGGGTGCTCCGGTTTCCTCCCACAGTCCAAAGGTGTGCAGGTTAGGTGAATTGACCATGCTAAATTGCCCATAGTGTTAGGTGCATTAGTCAGAGGGAAATGTAGGGGAATGGTTCTGGGTGGATTGCTCTACGGAGGGTCAGTGTGGACTTGTTGGGCCGAAGGGCCTGTTTCCACCCTGTATGGAATCCAATCAGAGCTGGTCAGGCATCATCTAAGAAGTAGGAGAGTCAACGTTTCGAGCATAAGCCCTTCATCAGGAATGTGCCAGCCAACTTATGCACAGCAAGATCCAAAAACAGCAATAAGAGTAATGTTTAGATTAGATTAGATTCCCTACAGTGTGGAAACAGGCCCTTCGGCCCAACAAGTCCACACCGACCCTCTGAAGAGTAACTCACCCAGACCCATTTCCCTCTGACTAATGCAACTAGCACTGTGAGCAATTTAGCATGGTCAATTCACCCAGCCTGCACACCTTGGACTGTGGGAGGAAACCGGAGCAAACCCACGCAGACACGAGGAGAATGTGCAAACTCCACACAGTCAGTTGTCTGAGGCTGGAATCAAACCCGGGTCCCTGGCGCTGTGAGGCAGCAGTGCTAACCACTGAACTACTGTGCCGCCAAACGGTTGATGAAAAAAAAGTATTGTTGAAATCAGTGACTAGAACTCGTCTCTTCTTCCTCAGTTACTGACACAGGATGTTTTGCATCTACCTGAGAGGACAAACAGGGCCTCGGCTTGTCACCTTGTGGAAAGACTGTATCGCTGACATTGCAGTAGTGTCTCAGTGCAGCACTGACGTGACAGTACAGATCGAGTGCTCAAGTCTGTGGAACGGAACCACGAGCCTACAGCAACTGAGAGGCGAGAATGTGAACACCGAGCTGTCCACGAGACAAGCAGTGTTACCGGACTTACTTCACTTCACTGACTAGATGAAACAGCTTATAGGCATGTGACCTGTGTGATTTGTTTTGAACTTACAGAAATGAGCATCACACCTGGGAAATGATAAAGAATTCGACAATCTGTGCTTTATTTCCCCTTTTTGCCGAATTGATGAGTGGAGGGTTAAAATCCTTTGTCTTGCTGATTTTACGAAGGATATTCCATTTAATTATTGTCTTCATTGCAGAGCTTGTCTGTCACAAAGTGTATTGAGTTCCTTTCTTCCTTTATTCCATTCATTGAATCAAGGAGGTCTGAAGTATTGTTTCCTTTCACTGTATACATTTATTTTCCCAAGGTTCTTCCAATCCCATGGTCTAAATTGACCTTGCTCGAGTTCGTTGTTAAATAGATGTGGTATTTGTTGTGAGTCAAGATTTGTGTGCGGTGGTTGATAGGGATTGCTCTTTCTGTCCTCCTGTTATTTCTGTATTACCATCTGAGGCTCAGAAAAGTGCAATAAACTACAGACTCTATTTAAACTGGAGGCATTTTCTAATTTGAACACACACACACACACACACACACACACACACTCATACACATACATATACACGCGCGCGTGTACACACACACACTCATATACATATATACACACACACTCATACACATACATATACACACGCGCGCATGTATACACACACACATACACATATATACACACACTCATACACATACATATACACGCGCGCGTGTACACACACACACTCATACACATACATACACACACACTCATACACATACATATATATACGCATGCGTGTACACACACACACACACTCATACACATACATATACACACACACACACACACAATCACAAAGCGAGTCCCTTTTTTCCTAAAAGCTGATCCTTGGCTCAAGTAAACTCTGTCTTTGATATTTCTCAGAGAGGCAATAAATTGGGCCAGACTCCGATCAGTCTGGTTTGGTACAGAGGTGAAAAGGATTTTGAGTGGCCTTTTGTTTCTACGTAAACAGATGAGCCTTTAGGCCAAAGTGGTCATGTTTTAAAGTGACTTGTATAATGAAAGGGGAGTGGTCAGTTCTCTAGCTGGGCTGAGCCGTTTTAATTCAGTCTTGAACTGGTTAGAAGTTCAACAGGGAGTTGTGTGGAAACTCTCTCTGTCTCTCTCTCCCTCTTTCTGCCCTTCAACTGCAACCTGTAAGCATGTGTTCCATTTATACTGGGTCTTAAAGGGAGTTTGCTTATTGGGATTGTTGTGTATGATCAGAACAGCATAAGTAAGTCTAATTTCATAGGTTGAATTCTGTAGGGGTTCTTTATTCTGTTCTTTTGTGTTTCATTGTGTAATTTTGTGAATAAATTTTTGTCTTTTTTAAAATCTAGTAGTCAACTTAGCTATCTTACTCCGGGTAATTATCACTGTACACTTACCAAAACAAATTGCAAAGTTATGGTCTGAGGTTGCCTGCTTAAGAATGTTTGAGTGATCTGGCCTCATCCATAACAGACTGGGGGGGGCTCTTTGCTGGCTTTTAAACTGCAAGTGGTTGGTGCTAGTGTCTTTATTTCAGATGTTGGTTTGGTTCGGTAGACAAAGCTTGGGATAGTAATGGCTCTTTCAGTTGTCAAAAGTTTTCTGGATATGGATGTGGTGACTTTGGAAGTTTTGCAAAAATGTCAATAAAAGCAAGTTGCAAGAATGAGCAAAGAAGCTGGGGTTGGAACTGCCTGCTTCTGTGAGGAAAGGAGAGATAATTACAGCAGTAGCTCAGCATTTACACTTGCTGGAGAAGCCATCGGAATCAATAGAGACAGCAAGAATTCCATTGCAAGTGAAGCAGCTTGAGTTAGAGGCAGGAGATAAGGAAAGGGCAGCAGAAGTGAAACAGTTTGAGTTACAGTTAGAAGCAGAAGAGAGGGAAAAAGAAAGTGTTTGAACTTCAAAAACTGACACTTAAAAAGGAAAGTCAGCTTAAAGGATGGAGATAAAGGCTGAGCGTAGGCTCAGTGAGGAAGAAGCGGAAACTCATGTGGAAAAGCAGAGAGTTAAAACAGTAAGGTTAGCAGCTGAAGTGGCTGATGATTATGAGCTGGTCCATAAAACATGGTTTGGCTTCCAGAATCAATTTCAGTCCGAGGGATAGAAACTGGGGGCAAAGAGAAATCTTCACATGAAAAGGGAAAGGTAGATCTCAGTGAAGATCATGAGGAGAACTTATCACAAGGTAAAAAGGAAACTCTTGAGGGCGTCAAAGAAGTTAAAAGGCTCCGGTGTTTTCATTGTAATAAAGTGAGCCACATAAAATCACAGTGTTGGTGGGCTAGGAGAAAGCTAGATGTAGGAAAACCAGACAAGTCTCGAAGTTTTGTTGGACTAGTAACAAAATGCACAAGGGAAGTTAGACAACTGCCTCAGAGTGTACAAGATGATCAGAGGTTGGTTAAGGAGGAAGTGCCAGATCTGCTTAAAAATATACATGCAAGGTTAAAGTTTATTCACATAGGCCAGGAGTAGCAGGTAAAGAGGTTACAATATTAAGGGAAACAGGATCCTCTCAGTCTGTAATGCTGAAGGATAAGGAGATATGTACTCCTGAGGGACTATTGCCAGAAAAGGTGCTGGTAACAGGAATTCATGGTGAGACAAAAAGTGCTCAATTATGTAAAGTGAGGCTAGAGAGTCCAGAGAATTGTGGAGAATTTGTGATAGGAGTACTGGACAAAACTCTCAGCTCCAGGAATACAATTTGTCCTTGCAGATGATATAGCTGATTCACTAGTAGGCATGCTGCCTACTCTAGTTGAAAAGCCAGTGGTGAGACAAGCAACTGAAGACTTGGAGAATGTTTATCCGGGAATTTTCCCTGATTGTGTGATCACAAGATCACAGAGGCACAAGCTGAAGTAGGAGAGATCAAAAGGCACAGATAAGGAATCTGACATAGTGTTATCTGAAATGTTCTTTTATCAGATAAGTGGAACAGATAAGAAGCAAATAGGTAAACATACAAGTATCTTTAGCTCTACTAAGCCGATTGAATTACAGCAGAAAGATGAAGAGTTAAAACAATTATATTGAAAGACATTTACAAAGAAAGAAAGTGAATGCATTCCTGTGTGGTATTACCTAACAAATGATGTCTAATGAGGAAATGGAAACTATCACACATTCAAGCAGATGAGAAATGGGCAGAGATTCATCAAATTGTTTTGCTAGTATGGTATAGAAAGGAAGTGCTATGAGTGGCACATGAGCTACTATCTGGAGGTCATTTAAAGATGAGGAAAACACAGGCTAAAATACAAAGACATTTTTACTGACCTGGACTACACAAAGAAAACCACAGGCAGTAATAAAACCTGCACCTTTAATACCTATTTCAGCATTTTAGGAACCTTTCACAAGAATCTTGATTGATTGCATAAGTCCCCTACCTCAAACAATAAGTATTTATTAGCAATAATGGATGTGTCAACTAGATTTCCAGAGACAATCCCATTATGTAACATCACAGCATTGGTGGGTGGCACGGTGGCTCAGTGGTTAGCACTGCTGCCTCATAGCACCAGTGACCTGGGTTCAATTCCCACCTTGGGCAACTATCTGTGTGGAGTTTGCACATTCTCCCTGGGTCTGCGTGGGTTTCCTCCGAGTGCTCAAGTTTCCTCCCACAGTCCAAAAATGTACAGGTTAGATGAATTGGCCACGCTAAATTGCTCATAGTGTTAGGTGGATTAGTCAGGGGTAAATAAAGAGGGTGTGTTTCTCTTCGGAGGGTCGGTGTGGATTTGTTGGGCCGAAGGGCCTGTTTCCACACTGTAAGTATCTAATCTAAAAGGGTTGTAGAAAAATTATGTAAAGTTTTTACCAGATATGGACTACCAGTAGAGATCCAGTCAGATCAAGGATCAAACTTCACATTCAAACTATTCAAGGAGGTTATGGATAACTTGGGAACAAAGCAATTCAAATCTACTGTGCACCATCCGGAATCACAGGGCACGCTAAAAAGATGGCATCAAACACTAAAGACCATGTTGAGGGTTTATGGTCAGGATTATCCAGATGATTGGGATAAAGGAGTTCCATTTGGACTTTTTGCGATCAGGGATGCACCAAATGAATCAACTAAATTCAGTCCATTTGAATTAATTTTTGAGAACGAAGTAAGAGGAGAGTTAAAATTAATTAAGGACAAATTAATAAGTCAGAATTCAGAGACCACTCATTTGGACAATATGTCAAATTTAGGGAACAATTAAATAGAGCTGGAGAGTTGGCTAGACAGCATTTAAATGTATCACAACATACAATGAAACAGGAAGCGGATAAGAAATCACAAATTTGCAACTTTGCCATTGGGGATAAGGTATTGGTGTTATTTCCAGTAACACGTGACCCTTTAAAAGCAAGGTTTAGTGGACCTTATCAAATTGAGACAAAATTGAGTGAGTTGAACTACTTGATAAGGATTCCAGACAGGAAGAAATCTCACAGAGTGTGTCATGTGAATATGCTCAAAAGGTATTTTGATCGGGAAGGAAAGCAAGAGGAGAAGGTGTCAATGATTACAGCACAGAAGGAAGAACAAAGTTCAGAGGATTCTGAATTGGACATTCCTCAAATCAACTTGGACAATGAGGAGGTTGTCAAAAATTGGGATAAATTATTGAGTTACTTTCCACAAGAAAATTGAAATGACCTGAAAGAGTTTTTGCTATCACATGGGGAGATATGTGGAAATAAACTGGGAGGTACTAACCTAATTGTGCAGGTTTAGATATAGGAGATGCTGCTGCAATTAAGCAACATCCTTCTAGGCATAATCCTCTAAAGTTGGCACAGGTTGAGAAGGAGATAGAGCGCATGCTCCAAGATGGCATAATCGAAGTGAGCTACAGTGACTGGAGCTCACCCATAGTCATGGTGCCAAAGCCACATGGTACCCAGGGGTTATGTGTAGACTATTGCAAAGTCAATGCTGTTATAAAGACTGATGAGTATCTGATTCCATGGTTGAAGGACTGTGTTGAAAAAGAGGATCAAGCAACTAACATTTCTAAAGTGGACTTGCTCAGAGGCCACTGGCAAGTATCTCTGTCAGAGAGAGCAAAGGCAATTTTAGCTTTCGTAACGCCAAATGGAGAATATCAGTTCAAAGTCGAGCGTCAAAGGCAGCATCCAAGGATCAGGGAAATTGACGTTTCGGGCCCCAGCCACATTTCAGAGACTAACTAATAAGGTCATTGCTGGATTACCCAACTGTGTAGTGCATATTGATGACCTGGTGATTTTTAGTCACTCATGGAAGGAACATTTACAGTATGTATCAAACTTATTCAATCGACTTCGGAACACAGGCTTGGTGATAAACCTAGATAAAAGTGAATTTGCTAAAGTCCAAGTCACCTTCCTGGGTCACGTTATTGGACATGGACAAATGGCCCCATGAGATGCAAAAACAAAGGTAATTAGGATATTTCCCACATTTTCGATGAAAATAGCAGCATTACAGTTCCTGAGGGTAAGTGGATTTTACTGAAAGTTTGTGCCAAAATTTAGCAGTGTGGCTGCTCCACTCACCAAATTGTTAAAAAAAAGGGCAAGAAGTTTCAGTGGAGAGTGGATTGTCAAAAGGCATTTAACAATCTAAAACCTGTGTTAACCACTGCCCCAGTATTAGCCACACTAAATTACACAAAGCCTTTCAAGGTTGGCTGTCAATGCCAGTGATCTAGGTGTCAGTGTGGTGCTCCTGCAGGAGGATGATGAGGGAAAAGAAAGACCCATTCAGTATTTTTCCAGGAAGTTGAACGTTCATCAACAGAAATATTCAGTGGTGGAGAAAGAGACTAAGCATAGCGTTGGCATTACAACATTTCAGTGTTTATATTACCAGCAATGCCCCAGCCACATTTCAGAGACTGATCATAACCCATTGACATTTGTGGAAAACTTTAAGGACAAAACTGCCACTGTTTAGATGGAACTTGTTGTTGCAGTCATTCAATGTGACAATTGTGCAGGTGGCAGGTCACTCAAATGTGCTTGACGATGCATTATCAAGGCTCGAATGAGATACAGAGGTATTCTGTGGCTGGTGTGCCACGGCCTGAATTTGCATGTGGGTGTGCAGGTTTGCATGTTTATAGTTAGTATAGTGTATGTGTGTGTTGAGACTACTAACTGGCTTTTAAAGGGAGTTTGCTTAGTAGGACTGTTGTGTAAATTCGCAACAGCATAATTAAGTCTAGTTGATAGGTTGAGTTCTGTAGGGGTACTTTACGTTTTTGCGTTTGCGTTTCATTGTGTAATTTTGTGAATAAATTTTTATCTGTTTTAAAATCTAGTAGTTAACTGAGCTAACTTAATCTGGGTAATTTTCACTGTACACTTACTAAAACAAATGGCAAAGCTATGGTCTGAGGCTGCCGGCTTAAGAATGCTTTGAGTGGTCTGGCCTAGTCCATAACAACACACACACACACTATTACTGTAGTGAAAATGCATATGGTAATGTTGTACCATGATGGTCTTACTGATATGTGAACTCATCTGTGACCTAAACTTACTTTAATTAATTTTAATTGAACTTAGGCATTTTATTATCAGTCCCTGCTCTAATCCCTGTGCAAACTGGTGCTGAGGTCAGTTAGTCAGAACCAGCGAGCTGGTGATACCTGCTAATTGGCCAGGCAGCTCCCCAATCAAGATCATTTGAGTTACCTGCTTAGATCTGGGGGGAGTGGCTAGAAGCCATCAGGAATGAGCTTCCTGATTGCCTGCTCCCTGGGCCAAAGTAGCTCATACTTCTTCTTCCAAATGGAGTCTACCCTCCTGCTCAGGTAGGACTGACTCAGAAAAAGCATCAATTTGTTTGTGATGCCACACACCATCGCAGTGCATTCCCCTGTGTCATTGGGAAGGATCCAAGCTGACTTACTTCAATTCATCTTCAGCTGCAGATGAGATATTTGTGTTTGTTGGCTTCTGACTAGTGAGTCCCACACAGTTCCTGTAGAGTGAAGCTTGCCAAATTCTCCAATGGATGGAAATATAAAACCTTTGCACATTCTGAGCATTTGCTGATGTGTAATGAAGACAAGAATGGTGAGCAACTTTCTTTCTGGAAACAATTCTCTTTAATTGAAATGTGACATGGCACTCCCTTTACCTTTTTCATGTACATTGGCTGTGATGGTACCTGCAAAATGACGGCAAACAAACAAATTGACTTGTAATGGAGTCAAGAGGCAGATGGAATAGCATATGGGTCTTTGGAATATTAATCAAGTAGGAAAAAACACTAATGACAGGGGAATGCAAATAAGGAAGGCCCTGGTTGTGAAAACTTATGTTTGTCACGCAGCAAAGAAAAATGCAGTAGAGAAACTCGTGAAAAATGATCTTTATCTCTGCTTCACAGACAATGCTGTAGAGGTGCCAGTGTTGGACTGTACAAGGTCGAAAATAACATCATACTAGGTTGCAGTCCAATGGGTTTATTTGAAAACACTAGCTTTCGGAGCACTGCTCCCTCTGGGGAAGAAACATCCTCTCGACATTGGCCCTTAAGAATCTGCTATGTTTCAATGAGATCACCTCTCATTCAGAAGTTTATTACGTGGAAGGGGAAGAAAAAAATAAAACAAAGCAAGTTGTTTAAATAAAGCAGAGGTGGAAATATCTTAAACTGCACAGCAAAACAAAGTCTCATCCATTCCCCAACACCACCACTTTACAACACTTCAAACCCCAACCTTCTATATATCACATCTTTAAATTTAATTTCACTAATTCTCTTCCATTCTGCCCTTTGAATTATGAGACTGGACTTTTCCATTCTTTCAATCATCTGCAAATCTCTTCCCAAACATTCCTGCACAATCTAAACTTTTACACAAAGCTAACTGAGCTCCCTCTGCACTCATCTATGTTCCTTTCGAGAAGAGAAACTATATTTCTGACTTCTGACCCTGATTAGGTAACCTCCAAAACTACCTGAAAGCTTAGAAAAGCTAAAGTAAATTTTTTGATTATTTTAAACAAAAGTAAGTGAATGTCTATCAATGTTTTCTCCCTGTCATGACTCTCACAGTCACAGCAAATATTATCTAATAACACTGTAGGGGCCTGTAGCATGTCCTCTTTAATGCAAACGGATTTCGGACACAGTTCTGGAAAGGACTCTTTGCACTTTGTCTTAAAAGTACAAAAGTAACCAACTAGTGTTCTACCAGTTTGAAATCCAAACTTGAAAAAACATGATAGTAACATCTATAAAGAACACACACCTTTCAACACAGTTCAACAATATTCTATTCACACCACAGGGATCCACATTTAGTTTTCTCTGACAAAATGTTGAACTTTACTTAATGCAGCAGAAGCGATCTAGAACCTTTTTTCTTAAAGGTAAAACAATCACAGAAATAATCAGCACCCGCTCATCTACTTTGAAATTCAGTTACCAAAAATTGTATTAAAATATATATATATATATATATATTAAACACCTTTCATCACACATGATGCAACAAGAAAACCTTGTTTTCTCCAGGACAATTAGGGACAAGAATTAAATGCTGGGCTTGCCAATTCTGCCATTTATAAATCTTAAATGTAGTACAGAGGAGGTTCACTTGTTCTCAATCAATTAATTTCCTTAAGAACTTCAACATGGCACGTAGTCAACTTTGGTAATCCTAGGCTGGAGAATTTCTATGAAAATATTTTCATTTTTAAGGTCTGACTCCATACACACTTCCAGGTTTCTTTGGCCCAGGAATTACTGCAAAGAAAGCCATTGTCAAAACAATTGTGTGTGTCACCGCAAAGATAACACTTGTTACTCATCTTGACCAGCCCCTTGCGACGGTAGTGGTGAGCTGCATCCTGAACCACAGCGGTCTCTGTAGGGCAGCTACGCCCACAATATCCAGGATTGTCACCCAGTGACACAGAAGGAATGGTGTGAAATTTACAGTCATAGAGATGTGCAGCACAGAAACAGATCCTTTGGTCCAACTCGTTCATACCGACCAGATATCCTAAATTAATCTAGTCCCATTTGCCAGCATTTGTCCCATATCCCTCTATACTCTTCCTATTCATGTTCCCAACCAGATGCCTTTTAAATGTTGTAATTGTACCAGCCTCCATCACTTCCTCTGGCAGCTCATTCCATACATGTACCACCCTCTGTGTGAAAAAGTTGCCCCTTAGGTCCCTTTTAAATCTTTCCCCTCTCGCCCTAAACCTATGCCCTCTAGTTCTGGACTCCCACACCCCAGGGAAATGACTTTGTCTATTTACCTTATCCATGCCCCTCATGATTTTATAAACCTCCATAAGGTCACCCCTTCAGCCTCTGACACTCCCGGGAAAACAGCCCCAGCCTGTTCAGCCTCTCCCTATAGCTCAAATCCTCCAACCCTGGCAATATCATTGCAAATCTTATCTGAACCCTTTCAGGCTTCACAACCTCTTTCTTATAGCAGAGAGGCCAAAACTGAATACAATATTCCAAAGGTGGCATCACCAATGTCCTGTACGGCTGCAACACGACCTCCCAACTCCTATACTCAGTGCACTGACCAACACAGGCAAGCGTACCAAATACTCTCTTCACTATCCTGTCTACCTGAGACTCCACTTTCATGTAGCTATGAGCGCGCAGTCTTTATTCAGTAACACTCCCCATATTATGAACTTGGAGGAGTGTTTTCAGACTGTGAGATCTCACATGTACCTGAGTGTATTTTTCCTTTCGTGTGATAGAGGCCAAGATTTTGCATCTTATGCTTAATCACAACCACAAGTGTCCAAGACCAATGCTGACTTTATAAAGTGATTTCCTGGAGACTGCAGGGGAACCCCAGAGCACAGTGACAGTCCTGGTCTGGGGCCTAGTGTTCTCATAAATATAATGGATTTCTTCACATGTAATTTATACATTTAACAACCATCAACATTAGTGTGTTGTTTATGAACAAATTAGCATAAATTGGCATTATTTTGAATATGATATTAAATCAATATCATTGATTGCACAATAATATCAATTAAAAATTCAAGGCCCCTATACCTTGTCTGGATTTCTGTACTTTGTGCTAAAATATTGTTCTGGAACATTCCATCAGATTCTTTAGGAGGACTTGAGGTAACAAGATTATCTCTCAGCCTCACAGACCATTAAACACGTAAAGGAGATAATTCATTCTCACAATGTATACACGGAGTTAACTTTTTCTAAAAGTGCTCCTGTCTCATAGATACAGTTCATGGTACAATCTAATCTTTATAGGTGTGCAGCTTCATAGTGAACAATGGTCACTGAAAGGAACAGGCAAGTTGCTGGTTTTCTGCTAGGTTTTCATTGCCTCTCATTTATTGAGCTCCCAGACTGGAAACCGAAACTTTGTTCGTTACTTCAGTGCAATGAAATTAAAGCCGAGCCATCTGCCAAGTTCATTACATCCATCAGCGATCAGTGACTTGTTGAAATGGGATTAATCTCATCCTGTTGCCAGGACTGAATCATCCTACCACTGTCTCATTTTCAACTGTTCCTTCGATTTTGTTTCTTTCACTGAACAGACATCACCAATATTGCTTTAGTTTGAATGAGGCAACACTGCTCATGCCTTTGTAAGTAGGGTCACCTTTACATACTTGGCTTCATTAGATTGTACTTTTTATTGGGGGGGTTGGCGGGGGTGGGGAACGAGGATGCTGTTAACTCCTTCATGTTGTCTCCTGAAGATGAATATTGAACAAAAAGGTACTTTACTTCCAATTTGCAACTCAATTTATTTTCCTTTTTTGTCCCTACAGACCAGCCACACTCTCTCACAACATTACCAATCCACCTTTACTCCTCCTTTTGCTATTCAACAGCCAATGGACAGCTCAGTTTCTCATTCGGCCTCCAACACTTGTTTTTTTAAGGCAAACTGATTTAACCTAGCAACGGAAGTCTGATAAACCATCCCACCTTCAGTCCCAATACTTTCCTCTCCTCTAAATGTTGAAAACAGGGTCAATGAGAGAAATCATGGGCTGTTGTTTCTGCATTTTCACCATCTCTCCAAGCAATTCAAAGCACTCCCTCACATCGTTCAGACATCCAAGTGCTAGGGCCATTGTGGTGCTGAACAGCTTTAGAAAAGAAAAATCCTTACCTGTAAATGTCTGATATTAACACTGTAAATTTACTTTTTATTTGCAATGTATTTAAAGTTAGTTACTTTTTTCTGATGTTTTATTTAGTGGCACAATGTTGCTCTATATATATCATATATGGGGCATTATGGGGACTCAGTGGTTAGCACTGCTGCCTCACAGCACCAGGGACCCAGGTTCAATTCCACCCTCGGGCGGCTGTGTGTTTGGAGTTTGCATATTCTCCCAATGTTTGCATATATTTCCTCCCAAAGATGTGCGGTTAGGTGGATTGGCCATGCTAAATTGCCCTATAGGTGGGTTAGCCATGGGATATGCAGGGATAGATCTGGGTGGGATACTCTACAGAGGGTCAATGTGAACTCAATGGGCTGAATGGCCTGTTCCCAAATTATAGGGATTCTATGATGTTACATATATTTGAGTACATTGCAACATTTCTTGGCTTTTGTAGTCTTTGCAGCTACACCAAATTCCCTTTATCTGCAGGGGATAGGGCCACAGAACTCCCATGGATAACACAAAATCTCAGGCTACGTTACAATTGAAATCTCCTATCAAGCATGAAGGACTGGGCAATACATTGGGAACAAAGTAAATCAGGTCTGGGGCCAACCACGTGAGCATGGAGAGTGAATTAGTGTGTAATGAGGAGCGAGTGTATTTATAAAGCCCATCAAAAGCTTAGCTTTCAGGGTGGATATTTTAAAGCCAAAGCTTTGACAAACAATCACACAATGTGATCGTTCAGAACACTGCTACCAGGCCTGCTTCTTTGAACCTGATGATATCCAAAAGACTTTATCAACAGAAAAATGACACTTTGCATTGAGATATGTACCACACATATAAATTCTCATTAAGAAGCATAACATCAGCAATGGGCAAGCTGCTGGATACAACTATTCAGGATAGAGTTTGTTGTCACATGGAAAAACATGAATTGATCAGGAAGAACCAGAACGGGCTTATAAAGAGGGCCTCAGGCATGACTAACTTGCTGGAGTTTTTCAGGCAGTAACAGAAAGGGCTAAAAACAGTTGTATACATGGACTTTCAAAAGAGATTTAATACAGTTCTACACATGTGAGAAAATTAAGAGTTCATTAAGTATAAGGGACAGAAGCAATGTGAATTTATGTGTGTTCACCTCTGTGTGTACATGTATGTGTGTATATGAATATAAACGTGTGTATGTGTGCGCGTGCTTGTGAGCCTCTGTGTATGTGTGTTACAATGCATATGTGTGTGTATGTCTATGTATATGTGCCTGCATATGTGGATACACATATGTGTATGTGTGTGTATATGTATATATGTATGTATGCATGTATGTTTATGTGTGTGTGTATGTTTATGTGAGTTTGTTTAGGTGTGCATATGCCTGTGTTTTTATGAGTTTATATGATGTTTGCTATGTTTATGTGTGTGTGTCTGTGTGCATGTCTGTTTGTGTATGTGTGCGTGCATTTGTGTATGAGAGGATATGTGTGTGAGTGTGTGTATGTGTGAGAATGAGTGTGTGTGTGCATGCGAGAGAGTGTGTGTGTGAGAGTGAATGCATGTGTGTGAGTGTGTGCGAGAATGAGAGTGTGTGTGTGCGTGAGAGAGTGAGAATGTGTATGAGAGTGAGACTGTGTGTGCATGTGTGTGTGTGTATGAGAGTGAGAATGTGTATTATGTGTGTGTGCCTGTGGCTGCGTGCATGTGTGAGTTTATGTGCGTGTAAGTGTGTGTATGTGGGTCTGTGTCTGTGTCTGTGTGTGTGTATGTGTCTGTGTATGTATGTGTGTGGGAGGTATGTGTGAGTGAGTGTGTGCGTGTCTGTGTCTGCGTGTGTACGTGAGTGTCTGCGTGTGTGTGTCTTTGTGTGTGTGTGTGTGTGTGCATGTGTCTGACACATTTCCAGCCTCAGGGCGCTCTTGCAGACACTCTGACACTCTCCACCCATAGGCTGGATCAGGACACAGGCCTAACAAGCCAACAATTAAGACATGGCCACAAATCCTGTTGCTATGTGAATGGCCCAGGTAGCGAAGGCTTCTTTCTAAAACTCACCAGACAGTAGTTAAGAGTGTTGTTGTCTCAATTCCTCCTAAAGAATCTGATAGAATGTTCCAGAACAATATTTTAGCACAAAATACAGAAATCCAGGCAAGACATACAGGCTTTGAATTTTTAATTGATGTTATTGTACAATCAATGATATTGATTTAATATCAGATTCAAAATAATGCCAACTTATGCTAATTTTTTCATACACAATGTGCTTATGGTGTTAAATGTATACATTGGATGTGAAGAAATCCATCTTATTTATGAGAAGACTAGACCCCAAGACCAGGACTGTCACTGTGCTCTGGAGTTCCCCTACAGTCACCGGGAAATCACTTTATAAAGTCCGCATTAGTCTTGAACACTTGTGGTTAAGTGATTCAGTGTAAGATGCAAAACCTTGGCCTCTATCACACGAAAGGAAAAATATACTCAGGTACGTGAGAGATCTCACAGATTGAAAACACTCCTCCAAGTTCCGTAATATGGGGAGTGTTGCTGAATAAAGAGTGCACGTTCATAGCTTTGTGAAAGTGGAGTCTCAGGTAGACAGGAAAGTGAAGAAATTGTTTGGTACGCTTGGCTGTATTGGTCAGTGCATTGAGTACATAAGTTGGCAGGTCGTGCTGCAGTTGTACAGGACATTGGTGATGCCACCTTTGGAGTATTGTATTCAATTCTGGTCTCCCTGCTGTAGGAAGGATGTTGTGAAACTTGAAAGGATTCAGAAAAGATTTTCAAAGATGTTGCCAGGGTTGGAGGATTTGAGCTATAGGGAGAGACTGAATAGACTGTTTTCCCTGGAGAATGTGTATGTGTCGGAGGCTGATGGGGTGACCTTATGGAGGTTTATAAAATCATGAGGGACATGGATAGGGTGAATAACCAAGGTCTTTTCCTCAGTGATGGGGAATCCAAAGCTAGACAGCATAGGTTAAATGTGAGAGGGGAAAGATTTGAAAGGGACCTAAGGGCAACGTTTACAGACAGAGGGTGATGAGAGTATTGAATGAGCTGCCAGATGAAGTGGTGGAGTCAGGTGAAATTATAACATTTAACAGGTATTTGGATGGGTATATGAATAGGAAGGGTATAGAGGGATATGGGCCAAATGCTGGCAAATGGGACTAGATGAATTTAGGATATCTGTTCAGTATGAATGAGTTGGACCGAAGGGTCTGTTTCTGTGCTGTACATCTTTATGACTCTATGACTGTAAATTCTAACGTGGAAATTTCACACCATTCCTTCTGTGTCACTGGGTGATAATTGTGGGTGTAGCTGCCCTACAGAGACCGCTGTGGTTCAGGATGCAGCTCACCACGACCTTCGCAAGCGGCTGGTCGAGATGAGTAACAAGTGTTATCTTTGCAGTGACACATGCATCCCATGAACAATTGTTTTTAAAAAATCCCAAATTCTACTGTACAATTTGTAACCTGCCACAAGACCCATTAAATACCATGGTTCTGTCCTTTATATATCATTGCCATTGACTTGACAATGGCTTTCTTTGCTGTAATTACTGGAAGTGCTTTTTGTCTATGTAAGGACCACAAGGATGGAGCTATTTTGACCACTAATGCACATTCTGAGTGCAGTTTGAGCAACTTCACACCTGTCAGTCTTGAAGTAAAAAACTTGAAGGATATCGCCCAGAATATGACAAATTATGATTAGTTCCATCTTTGTCAGAACTCCATCAGCATCATTTAAGTGAATGCAGTACATGCAGCATTGATAGATCCTTGGCAAACATTGAGTAATATCCTCAACTCTATCTTACAGTGATATACAAGATTGGCATTCCTAGCACAATGAGGAGTTAGGACATTGCATTCAAGTCATCAATTACACTATCCGTATCTCTGACTCATCCTCACAATTTATTTAATCATAAAATCCATTGTCTCCTCAGCACTCACCATCTCCTGACTCCTGGCTCACACCTACCTTTTGCAGAGTGCCCTACTATCCATTAATACATTAATCCTGGCTTGTTGGGCTCTAACTCTGAGGTTGAAATCCCTCCAGCACTGGCCCAGAGTCTCCAGGAATTAAAGCTGAATTTCTTCAACACTGAGGTGAGGCAAAACTTAATCAAGGTACTAAAAACTCTGTTTCATCAACTTGTTTTTGAACACTTCTGTTTATTTTTCATGTATATACCACAGGTGGGAGAAAAGGTTGTTTGACTGACAAAGTCAGGAGTCACACGCCACCAGGTTATAGTCCAACAGGTTTATTTGAAATCACAAGCTCTCGGAGCACTGCTCCTTCGTCAGGTGGGGTGACAGTGGAGAATACAGGGGCAGAGCAAACAGATGCTGATGGTCATGTGATAACCCCAGGAATAATAAGTCCAGCCTGTATTGGTTAGCCTTATGCTCAGCTGGTTTGAAATATAGAGTAACACTGATAGCATGGGTTCAATTCCTGAACCAGCTGAAGTTACTTTCATTTCTGAGCATGCCCCTCACCTGTGGTGACCCTCAGGTTAAATCATTATCCATCCGTCTCTAATGAGAGGGCAGGACTGAGGCAGCTTTGCTTTTATTGGCAGTAGCACCGGTCAACAACAAATAGAATTGGTGAAACAACACAGATGTTCACGTGGGGAGGTAATAGCCAACTGGTATTATCACTAGATTATTAATCCAGAAACCCTGGTGATGTTCTGGGGAGCCATGTTCAAATCCTGCCATGGTGGAATTTGAATTCTATAATAATCTGGAATTAGGAGTCTAATGGTGATTATGACATCATTACCAAATCCTAGGGAAATTCCCATCTGGTTAACTAATGTCCTTTAGGAAAGGAAACTGCTGTTGTTATCTGGTCTGATCTACATGTGACTCCAGACCGCTGGGCAATTAGGGAAGGGTAATAAATGCTGGGCCCAGCCAGTGTGCCCATATCTCACAAATTAATTTTAAAAAAGGTCCATTATTGTTACTGGTGAATGGAGACCACCCTAAGGCAGGTTAAAACAAAAGTGCTAATACATATCCAAAATGATCTGGAGTAACTAAAGAGCTGGAAATCAGAAACTGAAACTGAAATTTCAGGAGAAGCTCAGCAGATCTAGCAGCATCTGTGGAGAGGAAGCAGAGTTAACATTTCATGTCCAGCGATCCTTATTCAGAAATCAAGAAGGGTGAGTAGGCCTGAAACATTAATTCTGCTTCTCTCTCTACAGGTGCTGCCTGACCTGATGTGTTTCTCCAGCAATTTCTGTTTTCACTTCCAAGATGATCAATCCCATTTTTTCATCATTATTTGCTTGAAGCTTTTTCTCTGTAATACCTCAGCTGTAGAAATGTATCATGAACATTTGATTGGCTTATCTAATAGAATTGGGCTCTTTAATGTTATAGTGCCATCGGTTAGTTGAAAACTTTATTTGTTTTATTAAAAGTTTAGTTCAATCTGCAATTTATTCCTGTATCCTGACATTGTGAATAGCTTTTGTATTCAAAACAAGAACATTCTACCAAAGGAAGCGAACAGAAATGAGATGGGTCTTGCAACTAACATTCAGATCTGGATTTAAACACAGACTTAGCTTCACATCAGGATCGGCTTACTTTGTCTGTCTGTACTTTACCAGGAGGATGGTCATTCAACTATGCCATCTTCACCTGTCTGGCCTCTAAAGAACTTACAGCATTTACCATAGCTTTGTAAATCCCTGCTATAGCAAGCTTATAAGTGAAAAGTCAGCAACTCGGCAAAATATAAAACCTTTACTAGATGCCATAATTCTGAAAAGATCAAAACATAAGAAGTAGAAACAGGCAGTGACCATATAACTTCTCAGGAGATAAACAGGAGGCTGGAAGAACACAACAAGGCAGGCAAAATCGATAAGCTGGGGGAACACAGCACGGCTGGCAGCATCAGGAGGGAGAGGGACACAGCAAGGCAGGCAGCATCAGGAGGGAGAGGGACATAGGAGGTGGAGGAGTCAAAATTGTGGGTATAGCTTTTGGTTAGGATTGCAGTCCTGAAGAATGGTTATACCCAAAACATTGACTTCTCCACTTCCTGATGCTGCCTGGCTTTGTGTGTTCTTCCAGCATCCTGTTTGTCTACTTTGGATTCCAGCATCTGTAGTTTTTTTTCTTTGTCTCTAAGCACAAATATAACTTCTCAAACCTTCTGTGCTATGCAATATAATATTTACTATCCTTCTACCAAAGCTTCATTCTCCTGCCTTATCCTCATATTGTTTGATTCCCTTATCGTTCAAAAATCTATCAATCTCAGCCTTGAAGAAACTCAGTGATGAGCCATTCACCATAACCTGGGGTAGAGAACATCATGGGTGACATCTACTGGTTGTCGAACTGTTCAGGACAACCTCACAGCTGACCCTCACAGGAGCTTTGTCTCATGGTAGCAATGCAACCACAGAAGCATCATCATACAGTCACGTTCGTCAATGCCCAATCTTCCATCAGTTCATGATACGCAAATTATAAAGTTAGAACAAAAGTGGGTGGAAGCTTTGAGGAGACCACAGTTCCAACTGACATGATACTGTAGAGTTAATGCCTGTGTTAGTTTTTTCAAAGAATAATTTCATTTATTTGTTCTTTATCTGAAGAAATGCATTATTTTCTCTTCTCAATTTTGTATCTGATGCTCATTTGAAAGTTGCTATTGAATCCTTTCCCATCAACCTTTCAGACAATGCAGTGCAGATCTTAATAACTCAATGCACGTAAGTATACTCCTCACCTGCACCTTGGTTTATTTAAGGCTGCCCAAAGTAGCACTATCTGTTGCAAGTTCTGTTTGCTTCTTGTCCCCACTCTCGCTGACCCATATTTGGTCTTAGCCCATTAATCTTCACCTCTGTTTCAAAATCCTCACCTTTGTTTTCAAAACTTTCTGTGGCCTCACCCTGCCCTATGACTGTCATCTCCTCCAGTCCCCCAACCCACCCAGAGAACTGTATTCATCTAATTCTATCAATTTTAATCACTTCACTATGGCCCCTCTCTTCTTTCATGGTTTGTGGGCTTTGTTGATGAGATTAGCAGTGATTCCTCGTCCTTAATTGCCCTTGAACAAACCAGTTTGCTCGAATGTACAGCACCTCTTATGTCTTCAACATCAGGCAGGAAGCACCCACTGCCTCACCGCAACACTTTTGCTTTTGGCTGTTAATATATCCACAAAAGCAGAATTTTTATGGGCTTGCCTAAAAAATGCAGTTTTTTTTTACAATGATGAGCAGCCATTTAGGATTTATTGCTTTGTTCACTTTGCCACGCCTCCCTATTATTTCTGTACTCAATGCACAATGACACACAGGGAGGATGGTGGAATCTTTTCAGAAGAACAGACTTTGTGAGGTGAGGTGAGATCTGCCCTCCTCATTTCCAGCAAAATCTGCCTTGGAGCCCCGTAGTCTTGCCAAAGGGCTTGCTCAGATGCCTAAACCAGGCATACAAGTTCGTCAACTCTTCGAAAACTCTTTCATTGATTTCTCTGCTGCTTACTATTTTTACACCACTGACTTTTTTACATGTGCCACTGAGATAACTGATGTTATTCAAATTAGAGTCGAAGGTTTTACACTGCCAATTTCCCTTTGCATCAACATCTAGTACTGTAGCTTGGTTCAATTACTGTTGTCATTTTGTCATAATAATTCTGTCCATCAAATATAGCACCTCAATCAGTATGAGCCAAATCTCATCACCATTCGAAACGTAGCATCAATTTTCACCTTCCTGCCTCACTTGCACTTATTCCCTCTGGACCAATGCCATTGCTTGAGAGTTGAAGAAAGACTTTCATTGAAACATCACCAGTGCTGACAACAGAGTGTCTTCCAAGCCCCCATTGGCAAATATGTCCCAAGACGTTAATATAATCTGTGCTCCTGTGGGATTTTTTTTCTGGTTTGTCTATGCTGTTACCCATCCCTATTTGCTGAATGTATCATCGTTCTGTCACCTTGACAGGAACACACTGTTATGGAACTGTTTTAAAATCAGCCGTGATGTGTCCCAGGATAGTTGGGAACCCTGTCACTGCCTGCTTTTGTTAATGCTGATTTCTGTGAATGAACAAGTGTTTTGAGATAAAGCTCGTCATTTTTTTTCGATCACACTTAGTATACGCTTCCTCTGAGGAAGAGAAGATAAGTTATTCAAGCCATTTCTGTCAAATAATGACACACAGCCCATCATCACTTGCTATGAGTATTTTCAGCATCAAGGTCTGAGTCATTGTTAAATCTGTGGATATGAATGGCTGCATTTTCTTCCTCAACATCCTAACAAGTTGGAAACATCTGGTCCCAGAAACCTAACACATATGAACCACACCACCTCAACAACAGCGAGCTAGAGTCGTAAAATTGTATCATTATCCATTACACATGCAAGAGGAAGACTTTCAAATTGTCTTAGGGTGCCTTTATACAGCATGTTGAGCACTGGAGTTTACATCATTCTTGACTTCACACTCAATATTGAACGTCTGTCATTTAAATCCCATATTAAGCCCCAGGTAGATTCCAAAGGCAAGTAGATTATAATTTGATCCTCCATGAAGATTCACTTCTCTTTACACTATTGTCAGGCTGGGCTGTGACTCTGGATCCAAACAACATTTAAAATGCTAATGCAGCATCAGACACTAAGTGTAAGTGCTACACCTTGTAATGTTGAATCCCTATAGTGTGGAAGCAGGTCATTCAGCCAATTGTGTGCACACCGACCTTCCGAAGATCATCGCACCAGACCCTTTGCCTAACCCTATAATCCTGCATTTCCCATGGCTAACCCACTGAGCCTGCACATCCGTGGACATTATGGTCAATCCACCTAACCTGCACATATTTGGGCTGTGGGAGGAAACCGGAGCACCCTAAAGAAACCCACACAGACACAGGGAGAATGTGATAACTCCACACAGATAGTCATCCAGGGATGGAATTGAACCCGGGTCCCTGGTCCTGTGAGGTAGCAGTGCGAACCATTGAACCACTGCACCTCCTCCACTTCTTAGGTAATATTATCTTCTATAAGAAGCTAAAGTTCCCAATCATTTCGGAGAACATGTTCATATTTAAGCGATTATTTGACAGTTAAGAGAAGCTGATTGAAGTTTTTAACATATTAATAGGAAAAGACAGATAAAGTTAAATTATTTCCACTGGATGGAACTAGGGGCATAGTCTGAGAGTTAGGGCCAGACTGTTCAGGAGAGATGTTCGGAAACACACACAAAGGGTGGGAGAGGTTTGGAACTCTATTCCACAAATGACAGTGGATGCTGGATCAGTTATTAATGTTAAATCTGAGAAAATTATTTTTTTTCTTAAACAAAGATATTAAGGGAAATGGACAAAAGGCAGTATAGGGAGTTAGGCTACAGATCAGTATGCTCTCATTGAATGATGGAACAGACTTGAGTGGACGAATGGCCTATTCCTTTTCCTATGTTCTGATAAACTCTTTTAGAAAAATCTGGTAATGCAATAGATTCCAAGCCTCTTTGAGTTTTGATCTTCTTGGATGCAAGTAGCATTTCTGCTGGAGCCTTGGCAGAAAACTTGCAGAAATAGATATTTACACGACACTGGCTGTGGTAAATGTGAACCTCCCTATGCCAAGACTTCACTGGCCCTGTGATTTATCAGGATCTGATTGGTGTGAAAACGTTACATTGCCAATTTTCAATTTTCGTTTACAATTAATTCAGTAGAAAAGACTTGGATTTATATAGAACCTTTCACTCCTTCAGGACATCCCAAAGCACTTTACCCCCAATGAAGTAGTTTTATACGGTAGTTCCTGTTGTAATGTAACAAGCGCAGCAGACAACAGCAGGCACCAAAGTTCTACAAGCAGCATTGACAAATCATTTGTTTCTCTAACAAAAAAAAACAGAAATTCTGAAGAACCCGACATGCTTTCCCTCCACAGATGCTGCCAGACCTGCTGAGATTCTCCAGCAATTTCTGTTTCCAGCATCAACAGTTCTTGATTTTTTTAAATCGTGTGTTTCTAATGTTCCTCTGGGGATAAATTCTGGCCAGCAACCTCAAGCGAACTTGTTTTCTTCAAAACAATACTCAGGGATTTTGTTCCAATTACCTGCACAATAAACCTGTCTTGGTTTATTGACTCATTTAGAAAATGGCACCTCTGATAGTGCAGCACACCTTCAATACTGCACTGAAGGTCAGGCAGAGTTACTTTCCTAAGTCTTTGATATAGGACTGTTGCTTTTCCCTTCCATCTGTTTTCCCTTGTTTAAAAAAAAATCCATGCTGTAACTGGAAGTGAAGAAAATATTACAAGGTGGTCTTCATCAAGCAATTGACGATTCTCTCCAATGTTGAGACTCTGGGTGTGTGAAGGGCGAGTGAGAGATAGAGAAAACTTTCACTCTATAGATAGACAGGTCAGTGAACCGAGAGTGGTTGGTATGTGGAACAAACTGCCAGAGAAAGTGACAGTTGCAACATTTAAAAGACATTTGGACAAGTACGTGAATAGGAAAGGTTTGGAGGAATATGGGCCAGGAGCAGGGAGATGGGACTAGTTTAGTTTGGGATTATGCCGGAAACGTCGATTCTCCTGCTTCTTGGATGCTGCCTGACCTGCTGGGCTTTTCCAGCAACACATTTTTCAGCTCTGATCTCCAGCATCTGCAGTCCTCACTTTCTCCTAGTTTGGGATTGTGTCCAGCATGGACTGGTTGGACCAAGAGATCTGTTTCTGTGTTGTATGACCCTTTGACGAAGGGTCCCAGGTATAACTTAAATGATATCCCGGAGGACCAATCAGAATCTGAAAATCAAAACATTGATAAGGAGAGACAGAAGTGACATGAAGAATTAGAGATTTCTGATCTATCTTTCAGCAGATGAAAAGAGGAAGTGAAATCCTTTCTCTCTTGGCTGAATGTATGAAGGCGATCTGAACAACAGACTGAACACTGAGGTTAACTGCAAAACCAACTCTGACCTATTTCAGAAACTGTGGAGAGAAATTGTGCTGGTAATTTCCATGTGAATAAGTTAGCAGAGGAACTACTGCCCTCTCTTATTGTACATTCATCTTCCAGCTTCATTGCCTTCACCTTCAGCTCTCCTGCCACGTTTTACTTCCCCACTATTCCAGTCATTTCTTTTTTACTGTACCTCTGCAGGCTGGCAACTTAATGTTTGCTAATGACCCAGAGACACTTTACATAACCTTAACTCTAGCAATTAAACAAGCACACAGTCATTTTGACTCCCTTCTATACTGTTTAAAATCTCGCCAACTCAATCTTTCCCTTCCGTTCACTGATTTAAGAATCATAAATGGCTATTTCCAGTCCCCCATGGCTACTCGATTCCTTGCTCTGTGCCTAATGTCGGACTCTCCTAATTCGGTAATTACTGCTACATCAATACCCTGAAACACTCTAGTTGCACCAGTCATTCATTTGCAGAGATTGTTGTATAAAGAGGCTGTTTCAATTCCCAATGAGTCCCTTCCAACAATTCCAGTAACTACTCCCACTGCCGACCTCTGCGATTCCATTAGTTATAGACTAATCTTTATTGTGCCAAAATTGAACCATCCAAGAGGTGCTGTGTTTAATCTGCATTAACCCCCCCCCCCCCTCCCATTATCCTTCATCCAACTGAATCCACCAAGATGTTATTGCTTTCTCCATGATATAGTTAAGGAGCTTCTTGCACTTGGTAGTTTTATGTCTTAATCTCTCTCTAGGTAAAGGTATGGTTTAACAGAGTAGGCACAAACAGATTTAATTTTGAATCTATCACTTTTTCTTTTGTCATTCACAGTTTCTGGGCATCACTAGCTAGACCAGTATTTATTGCCCAAAGGGTAGTTAAAAATCAACCACATTGCTGTGGGTCTGGAGTCACATGATGGCCAGACCAGGTAAGGATGGCAGCTTCTTTCCCTAAAGGACATTAGTGAACCAGATGGGTTTTTTCAACAGTCATTATCAGACACTTAGTTCCAGATTTTCATTGAATTCAAATTCTACCACCTGCCCCGCTAAGAGTTGAGCCTGGGTCCCCAGCAATTAATAACCGAGAAATAAAACTACAAGATCTTTGCCCCCCCTTCTGGAGGCTGGAACAATTTCTATTCTTAGTTTTATCTTGGGAGCACGTTTGAATATAATGGCTAATTTAAGCTGATTGTGCACATTTAAGACCATGCCACTATTGATCCCTCAGAGGAACGTTTCCCAGCTACCTTCCCCTCAGCCCTACACCCCTCCCATTTATCTCTCAGCCTCCTTGCCCCCCCCCACCACCATTCCTAATGAAGAGCTCTTACTTGAACCATCAACTCTCCTGCACCTCGGATGCTGCCTGACCGGCTGTGCTTTTCCAGCACCACACTCTTCGACTCTAATCTCCAGCTTTCTCCTAGATGTTCAGCTGAGTTATAAACCTGTGGCATGAAATGGATGGAGGCAGCTCTAACAACACTCAAGAAACTTGACGCCATCCAGGACAAAGCAGCCGACCACATCCACAAACATTCACTCCCTCGACCACTGACGCTCAGTAACAGCGGTGTGTACTATCTATATGATGCAGTGGAGAAATTCACCAAAAATCCTTACACAGCACCTTCCAAACCCACAACTACTTCCATCTAGAAGGACAAGGACAGCAGATACATGGGAACACATTAACCATCCTGACTTGGAAATATATTGCCATTTCTTCACTGTTCAAAGTTTGTGAGAAGATTTGTAGCTCGGGTGCTCGTTGTTGTGGTTCTGTTCACCGAGCTGGGAATTTGTGTTGCAGATGTTTCGTCCCCTGTCTAGGTAACATTCTCAGTGCTTGGGAGCCTCCTGTGAAGCGCTTCTGTGATCTTTCCTCCGGCATTTGTAGTGGTTTGAATCTGCCGCTTCCAGTTGTCAGTTCCAGCTGTC
>NC_057731.1:53959782-53982800 GCF_004010195.1 Chiloscyllium plagiosum | reverse complement strand
CAAACAGAGAACAGCCAGGGAATTCCTACAGGCATGGCACTCATCCACAGATTCTATCAATAAGCACATCGATCTGGACCCAATATACTGATCACTGCAACGGACAGCTGGAACTGACAACTGGAAACGGCAGATTCAAACCACTACAAATGCCGGAGGAAAGATCACAAAAGCGCTTCACAGGAGGCTCCCAAGCACTGAGGATGTCACCTAGACAGGGGACGAAACATCTGCAACACAAATTCCCAGCTCAGGGAACAGAATCACAACATTTCTTCACTGTCACTGGGTCAAAATCCTGGAATTCCCTCCCTAAGGACATTGTGGGTATCTCGGTAGTACATGGACTGCAGTAATTCAAGAAGGCAGTTTCTCAATGCCAACTACGTACAGGCAATAAGCGCTGGCCCAGATAACAACACACTCACCCCAGGAATGAATTAAAGAAAAGGTGGATAGGGTGTCCATTTAACATCAAACCTGAAGGAGAGCATGAATCAATCAACGATCTTGATATGAAGATACCAAGATTTAATGTTATCACAAAAACAAACAATGGAACCAAGAACAATAGAAAATGGTTGCCTCCATGTGGGTTCAACCTCCTCGTTATCTGTGGGAGATAAAAGGTGAAGAGCAGGAGGTTTGGGGGGATTTGAGGAAAAGCTTTCTTCGCCCAGAGGACGATGGGAATTTGGAAGGCACTGCCTCACATGGGAGATCTTGCAACCTTTTAAAAATAACCTGGATCACATTTGAAATGTCACAACACTCAAGGCTCTGGGCCTAGTGAGAGAGAATGGGACGAGAATAGGTTTAGCGTAGTTATGGCAGTACGGTATGATTCTATGAGAATAAAATGGCACGGCTCTGAATTGTTCAGTTAACGTGTCTGCACAAGCAAGTGAGTTGACCACCTCACCCCTCCCCCCCCCCCCCCCCCCCCCACCCCCCCCATCAAGCAGCTGCAGCCAGAGAGGTGAGAATGCTGAATCTCACGTTGGCTTGTGCTCCTTGTGTTCGTTAGACGTGAATAACTGTGTCTGTTGGCAAAAGACGTCACAAGTACAGTACACGCAACAAGTTAGCTGGATCAGTGTTTGATTTTGCCCAGTTCCTGGTTTTTTTGGTTACGTTTATACATTTTATTTGTTTAGTTGGTGTGAAAATGACAAGTAACCCTTGAGCCTCACTTTGTCATTTCATTTGTAAGGACATCTGTTGCCATGGGAACCTCTTGCGTGCAGATTAATCACCAAAACCTGTAGGAAAGAAAACTGAGTGAATTATCGGGAAACATGGCTGTGGAATATTTTCTGAAGCAGGAACATTCAATAACGTGCTAGATCCTAGAGGTCTCAGTATTTCCAATTTGCTAATTTGGATTCAAAATGTCACCATCCCATATATGCTGTTTTTAATTTCTAAATAATTTCTAAGTTAATTTCCAAGTAGACCATATCCTCTTTATTTCCAACAAAACTTACTTTATTGTTATCGTCTGGATGAGGACTGTCTCTCATTGATTAAGCAGCCATTAGATCAGTTTTAATACTAAAATAAAAACAAAGAACTATATATGCTGGAAATCTAAAAGGAAAACTCAACAGCTCTGGTAGAATCTGTGGAAAAAAAGAGAGTTAACATTTCAGGTGCCGTGACGAAGGATCACTGGACTCAAAATGCTAACTCTGTTTCTTTTTCGACAGATGCTGCCAGACCTGCTGAGTTTCTCCAGCACGTCCAGTTTATGTTTCGGTTTCTTCATTCATGCAATGGGCTTCAGTTTACACCGTGTTAAGCCGATACACAAAATAAAGCTTCAAAGCAAACAATTCTTCTCCGAATAATTTGAAGGATTGGATCTGTTCTGAAGAAGAGCTACTGGACCTGAAACATTAACTCTGCTCTCTCTCCACTGATGCTGCCAGACCTGCCAAGTTTCTCCAGAAATTTCTGTTTTTGTTTCTGATTTCCGGCATCTGCAGTTCCGCTTGTCTTCCTGTAAAAAACTGTATTGTTGACTGCTCCTCTGACATTCAAATACATTGTCTGAAATGTCCCAACTGTTTCCCCTCCCCCCCCCCCACCCCAGTTGTCCAGAGCAGAATTAATTTAACAGTTTACTTTTTTTATGAGGAATATGTTTATGAGTGACCATGGTCAAACTATTTCAGGCCTTTTAGCATTTGTTTACTTGTCTATCGCAATCTATCCAGTGATGTGAATTTAGCAGAAATTTAATTGGACCAGGCACATAAATGGTAAGCCTCACAGTGCCTCTCAGTGCCAAGGACCGGCGTTCGATTCCTGCCCGGGTGACTGTCTGTGTGGAATTTGCACATTCTCCCCGTGTCTGACTTGGTTTCCTCCAGGTGGTCCGGTTTCCTCCCACAATCCAAAGCTGTGGGATCAGGTGAATTGGCCATGCTGAATTGCCTGTAGTGTTAGGTGCATTAGTTAGAGGTATAGGTCTGGGTGGGTTACTCTCTGGAGGGTTGGTGTGGACTTGTTGGTTCGAAGGGCCTGTTTCCCATACTGTAGGTAATCTAATCTAATCTAAATATTGCCTCAGTATAAGTTAAGGTTGGAATTCTGCAGTGAGAGACTAACCAAACTCCTGTCTCCCCAGTATGTATCACCTACTGGCACAGGTCAGGTACATGATGGAATACTCTCTATCTTGTTAACTGCATGGGTCAGCCAGCTCAGATGAATGGACATTTGGTTTGTAACACCAACACCTTGGGTTCAATTCCTGCACCAACTAAGGTTGTCATGAAGGATTCTCCTTCTCAACCATCTTGCATTGCCCAAGGTGTGGTAACCCTCAAGTTAGACCACCATCAGTCGTCTCTCACTAAAGAGAGTGGGACTATGTTGACTTTACCTTGCTGACAATTGAAATTGAAGCGGGTGCCAAGACACCGACATTTCCCTCTACAGAAAGTTTATTGACTTGTTCACAGTCTCACAATTCTCTACTGCCCCAGGCCCATTTGTCCACTCTTAGATTAAAGGGCTAAGTGTGCAAATGCATTGCATGAGATTACATATATTGTTGAATTGATGTAGGACTGACTGACTAATTAGGGCTGTGCTTTTAAACATGTTCCTGCTCTGACCCCCATATCAAGGCTTGAAAGTTGCTGCGATCCCTCAGCAAGGACAGAGAGGGTGGACTGGGGAAGGAGGGGGAGCTTGTGTGAGCTGGGGCCTGTAAGCAGGAGCACCACCATTTCCACTCAGTCTGATGTTGGTACCTCTCAGCATGGAACCCCAGAATTTCAGCTCGCAAATGCATCTTGACAAGATCTGAATTAGAGTGTGGGTCACCAACTGCAGCTGTGAACACACCAATGGTAACATATACAGGGTTGGTTCTACTGACAATGACTTGTATGAGGTTAGACAGACAAGCACATTGCTAATTTTTGATAAATTACTATTCTTGATAGAAAGTGGATCTAGAGAATGAAATGAAAAGTTGAGAAGACTAAGGCGTGTGTGAACAAAATGTTTTGAACCAAAAAGGAGGGGAGTGATGGAGGAAAAACATCCCTATTTATGTCCCATAGAAGTTGTTTTTATCCCTGTCATTCTCAATTAGATCCGGCCCTCTTTCATTTCTTAAGCGGTTGGGGGGGGGAAGGCAGGTGATAGCCTCGTGGTATTATCGCTGGGCTGTTAATCCAGAGACCCTGTTAATGTTCGAGGGAGTTGGGTTCAAATCCTGCCATGCCACATAGTGGAATTTGAATTGAGTACAAAAATCTGGAATGAAGAGTCTGATGCTGACCGTGAATCCATTATGGATTGTCAGGAAAATCCCATCTGGTTCACTTACCTGGTTAGAGACAAAAAAAAACACTGCAGATGCTGGAATCCAAAGTAGACAGACAGGAGAATGGAAGAACACAGCAAGCCAGGCAGCATCAGGAGGTGGAGAAGTCAACATTTTGGGTATAACCTTTCTTTAGGGCTGGGGGTGGGGGTGGGGGTGAGGTGAGCTGCAGATAGAGGGTTGGCGGGGCAGGATGGTGAGTTGGGTATATTGGTCTGGCCTACATGTGACTCCAGACCCACAGCAATGTGGTTGACTCTTAACAATTCGGGATGGACAATAATGCTGGCCCAGCCAGTGATGCCCTCATCCCATGAATGAATTTTTAAAAATTCAAACAACAGTTGTTTTATTGTTAACATCTGAGCTCTCTCTCTCAGTGGAGCTACAAATGCTCATTATGGTCAGTTTTCACTCGCCAGCATTGGGTCACCTGACTTTTCATCATGAACTTTATTTGACAGTTCTAAGCACACTCAGCAAAATGTTAGAAACCTCGCTGATTTTGTTCTCTCTGTGCGTGACCACCCTTATTTCATCACACCTGCAAACCAGAAATGACTTTTCGCCAATATTTTTCAGAAGGTCTTCAAACAAATTTCAAAAAGAGCGAAAATTGTCTATGTCACCTGCTCTGCTGGCTAAGCAATCATCTAGAGTCGAAAAGTGTGGCGCTGGAAAAGCACAGTAGGTCAGGCAGCATCTGAGGACCTGCTGTGCTTTTCCATCACCACACTTTTCAACTCTGACTCTCCAACATCTGTGGTCCTCACTTTCTGCTAACTAACCAATTATCCCAAACAAGAATTCTAGACTCCCAATCCCCAGCTTCGGATTTGGTTTGGGACTCCTGCTTAAAAGCAATGATATTGATCAACCTATATCCCTTTGATATGTTCTACTTAGTTTTGTTACGAAATGACCAATCCCTTTGTTTAGCAGATTGGTCCCTCCTTGTTTGTTTGCAATTGTACCCGTGTGGGGGAAGTCGCTCCCCCCCCAACAACCCATCCAGTGTGTGACATAAACCTGATTTCTTGCTTGAACTTGACAACAGTGTTGCTGCTGTCTTTCCAAAGTCAGAGTTCACAATAGACAATAGACAATAGGCGCAGGAGTAGGCCATTCTGCCCTTCGAGCCTGCACCACCATTCAACATGATCATGGCTAATCATCCTTAATCAGTATCCTGTTCCTGCCTTATCTCCATAACACTTGATTCCACTATCCTTGAGAGCTCTAGTCAACTCTTTCTTAAATGAATCCAGAGACTGGGCCTCCACTGCCCTCTGGGGCAGACCATTCCACACAGCCACCACTCTCTGGGTGAAGAAGTTTCTCCTCATCTCTGTCCTAAATGGTCTACCCTGTATTTTTAAGCTGTGTCCTCTGGTTCAGCACTCACCCATCAGCAGAAACATGTTTCCTGCCTCCAGAGTGTCCAATCCTTTAATAATCTTATATGTCTCAATCAGATCCCCTCTCAGTCTTCTAAACTCAAGGGTATACAAGCCCAGTCACTCCAGTCTTTCAGCGTAAGGTAGTCCCGCCATTCCAGGAATTGACCTCGTCAACCAAGCAGAGGGTGTGGGGATCCACTGTTTAAAGAAAGGGGAAACATTAAATCTCTATAGGAGTTCTGCTATTATGATAATTATGTTCTTGTGTGACCCCACGTTATAAAATAATCGCGCAATAAAACTAACACTTAAAGTGTTGGCAATGCATGCTGCTCAGGGATGGACAGTGAGAATATGGAATCATAGAATCTCTAAAGTGTGGAAGGAGGCCATTCAACCCATCAAGGGCACACCGACCCTCTGAAGAGGATCCCACCCAGACCCATCCCCCAACAATTCCCATGGATAACCCAGCTAGCCTGCACATCCCTGGACACTATGGGTGATTTAGCATGGCCAATCCAACCTAACCTGCACATTTTGGACTGTGGAAGCAAACTAAAGTGCCTGGAGGAAACCCATGCAGATACAGGGAGAAAGTAAAAATTCCACACAAACAGTCACCCGAGGGGGGAATTAAACCTGGGTTCCTGGCACTGTGAGGCAGCAGTGCTAACCACTGAGCCACTGTGCTGCTGCTAGGGTGAGAGATTTCTTACAAAGCTCACAATCTGTCCACAACCTTGACCGTTTTGTCAATGTGGTTTCATAATGGAATGCAAGAGCAAAACAAATGGGAAAAAGTGACATCCCTCAGCAGGAAATGTCCTTTTTCCTAGGAGAAAGCAGCAGCTAATTTCCAATCGCTCAGCAGGGTATGAGGGTTCCATGAGCAGCAAACAGATAAAATGACCAATGGTCTGATTTCGCACACAGGTTATAAAAGGTGACAAGATGACCCTCGATGTTGTCAATGATCCCCAGAGGACTGTCCACTTTTCTTTGAGTGAAGCTCAAAGAGGCAAATGGCCTGCTCCCATACTGTAGGCCTTCGACGATTCTGAGATTCTATGAAACCACGTTTACCATCGCCGTGTTTACCAGTATAATCCAGAAACTGGGGTTTGGATAGAAAATGGCACTGGAGAGGAGAGGGGTAAGGAAAGACGGGAGAACCTGAGTGCGGCGTGTCGAGAGTGGCAGGGAGAGAACAGGCTAGGAGAGAAGATGAGAAAAGACATGGGATGAGGGTATGGGGTTGAGGGGCAGAGAAGACAGTGAGCAAAGGGTGCTGTTCACCTCTCCTGAATAGTCTGGCATCCTCATTTCCAGTTTATTCATATACCATAAACTAACCATAAACTTACCACATTTTAGGACAAGAGGATATAGCCTCAAAATAACGGGGAGCAGATTTAGGACTAAATTGAGAAGAGACGTCTTCACCCGGAGGGTTGTGAATCTGTAGAATTCCTTGCCCATTGAAGTGGTTGAGGCTTCCTCAGTAAATGCTTGTAAAGATAAGGTAGATAATATTTTTGAACAGTAAAGGAATTAATGGTTATGATGAGAGGGAGCTCTCATCAAGTGGAGCTGGGGCCATGAAAACATCAGCCGTGATCTTATTGAATGACGGAGCAGGCTCAAGGGGCCAGATGGCCTACTCCTGCTCCTGGTTCTTATGTTCTAATGTTCTTATAACCTCATCCACACACAGCATTACCATATTCTGAAATCAATCAATCCAAAACCATTCCTCCTCAACCCTCACTAGTTCCTCCTTTCACCTTGGCCCCAGTGTTTATATCTTGACACCATTCCTGAGGTGGTCTCCACCACGTTTTCCTCCTCATTCCACATCTTCTCATCCCATGACATTCCCTCCATCCCTTCCCCTCCCCCTCACATTTTCTTCTCTCCTTTCCATATTTTCCTTTCCTCTCAACTTGCGCTGTTCCTGAACCCTGAGATACTTACACAATTTTTCACACAAATGGTAAAAATATAGTTTTTTTAACTTTGCTTCTTCCATTAAGCAAGTTCCAGATCACAGCATGGCTGACGCCAAGGAAACCAAATTTAATGAAGTACTTACCCTCAGGAGCAAACGTAAATTAAAAATGAATCAATCATCAGAGAGTGCATCAACCCAGTGCTCGCTCAAGCACCTCTTAATATATGGTTCTCACACCCGCTGAGAGTGTGAACAGCAACTCACGCTCTGCATCTCTGGATGATGTGTCACAGGAGGACCTGAAAGTAGTAAGAGAAACAAGATTGATATGTTTGAATCCTCGACTGTACAATAATCATGGTGGATATTTAATACAGAGGTTGGTACATTATAACTGGCAGGAATCCAATACTCAGGGTAATTAGCATTGCTTTGCACTTTTGACTTACTGTAGCAGCTGGTACATAATGCTACATGTTTTATAAAACTTTATTAATATGATTATTGGAGGATGCTCCCTCTACAAAAGTCAGACTGTTGGTCCTGGTATTCTGACCTCAGGAGAGATTCAGTGATATCACCAGAATCAATCTAAGTTCTATACTTTTCCCAAACCTTCCCTACAGTCTCCCACTTTATGTGTGACACACCTTCATTCATCACATTTATGGTGTCTCCCTTACTCAACATCAAAATTTTCTCCCATTCTGACCTGATCATAATTTTATTTGCCTTTTTAGAACAAGGTACAGCAAAGGAACTGGCCCTTCAGCCCACCAGGACTGAACCGATACATGATACCTTTCTAAACTAAAGGCATTCTGCCTCCAAGTGGTCCATTTCCCCCTATGCCCTGCTATTCATGTATCTGTCAAGGTGCCTCTTAAACATTGCTATTGTATCCACCTCCACCACCTCCTCTGGCAACACATTCCAGGCACCCACCACCCTCTGTGTAAAACACTCACCTCTCACATCTCTCTACCCTGGGAAAAAGCCTCTTAACAATCCATTCTATTCATGCCGCTCATCATTTTGTAAACTTCTGCTGGGTCACCTACCAGCCTACAATGTTCATGTCCGTGCAACCTGTATCATCTCCATTTATTTAGGAAGAGACTTTTTCTAGCTATTGACACTAGGGTTGCATCTCTGTCTTCTTCCCTCAAGGAAGGGTATGGCCCAAGGCATCCGAAAATCTCAAGTCAGATGTGATTATCTCCCTGGCAACAGATTACTGACCTCACAAGAGGAACAGGCCAGGGACTCGGGTTCAATTCCCGACTCAGGCGACTGACTGTGTGGAGTTTGCACATTTTCCCCGTGTCTGCGTGGGTTTCCTCCAGGTGCTCTAGTCTCCTCCAACAGTCCAAAGATGTCCAGGTCAGGTGAATTGGCCATGCTAAATTGTCCATAGTGTTAGGTACATTAGTCAGGGATAAATATAGAAGAATGGGTCTGGGTGGGTTACTCTTCAGAGGGTCGGTATGGACTTGTTGGGCCGAAGAGTCTGTTTCCACACTGTAAGGAATTTTAAAAAACTAATCTAAAGCTAACTATCGCTATTTTCTGAAGTTCCACGTCTACCAAATGTGGGACAGAATAATAGGAAGGAGAGTGTACAATTTACACTGCTCATTCGGCAATCAACAACACTGCAGTAAACCATGACAATATATGACGCATGACTTTGTTACTTAACTGTCCTACACAATCTATTAATCTTAATATCAACCTCCTCAGGAACATTTCAACTGTCTTCTCAGTAAAGCACCATAGTACAACTAGACAATGATACAAAAATTTGAGAAATCAGATTCTAAATTTGGATCTACTCACAATCATAAACCTCTAGGCTTCATTTTCTTTTATTATGACAGAATACCTAATGCACTTTAATTAGTTAATCAATTAACCTTTTAAAGTATGATGAAATGATAGATTGAATTGATAAAGGCAGTAGCGAAATGTTTCTATTGCAAACTATAAAACAACATGCCAAGTTAAAGAACATGCAAATACACACAACAGTGACTGAGTGGATGGCATTTTTGCCCTGAGGCTTGACATCATCCAAGACAAAGCAGCCCTCTTGATTGGCACCATATCCACAAACACCTACTCATTCCACCACCAACGCTCAGTAGCAGCAGTGTGTGCCATCTACTAGATGCACTGTAGAAATTCACCAAAGATCCTCAAACAACATCTTCCACACCCATGGCCATTTCCATCTTGAAGGATAAGGGCAGCAGATCCACCCCCCTGCAAGTTACCCTCTGAGCCACTCACCATCCTGACTTGGAAGTACATCACTGTTACTTCACTGTTGCTGGGTTAAAATCCTGGAATTTTCTCCCTAAGGGCATTGTGGGTCTACCTGCAGCACATGGACTGCAGCGGTTCATGAAGGCAGCTCACCCTCACCTTCTCAAGGGGCAACTAGGGACGGGCAATAAATGTTAGTCCTGCCAGCAATATCCACGTCCCATGCCTGAGACTTTGATGATCAGGAAAGGAGTACTCTCTGTTTTGGTTAATATTTAGTCTTGAACCAACATCATTGAAGACAGAGGACCTGGGCACTTATCTCATTGTGGGATCTTGCTGTGCGTAGGTTTGGTTTCCTGTATCCCAACAGCAATTTACCTTCAAAAATCCTTCGTTGGCTACAAAGCATTTTGGGATATCCCTGGGCTGTAACCGACGCTATATAATTGGATATATACTCTTTTTGCACACCAAGGGAGCAACTCATATTTGAGAACATTGCAGGGTGTGAATATATTGCCTTTAGATATCTTACTATATGTATATTTTAATTAAGAATCCACAATTAGTTATCTGTATAGAGTGGAAGAAATTAATGCAGAAGTGATGACTAATAACCCAGTCATCTTCAATCTAATTAGAAAAGTAGATTGCATTTTTTATATGTTAAGTGATTAAAATTAATTGAAACCTAAGAGCTGTGATCTGAAACAAATACCACAGAAAATGGTAAAAACATAGAAATTGGGCACAAAACAATCAATGAATATGAGTGAAGTGTGAGTGAATATGAGTGAAACGTTAACCTATTTTTTGCAATGCTGACAATATACAACACATTAGGCAACATTTGTAAAGTTTGTGAGAAGATTTGTAGCTCGGGTGCTCGTTGCTGTGGTTCTGTTCGCCGAGCTGGATGTTTTTGTTGCAAACGTTTCGTCCCCTGTCCAGGTGACATCCTCAGTGCTTGGGAGCCTCCTGTGAAGCGCTTCTGTGGTGTTTCCTCCGGCATTTATAGTGGCCTGTCCCTGCCGCTTCCGGTTGTCAGTTTCAGCTGTCCGCTCTAGTGGCCGGTATATTGGGTCCAGGTCGATGTGTTTGTTGATGGAGTTTGTGGATGAGTGCCATGCTTCTAGGAATTCCCTGGCTGTTCTTTGTTTCGCTTGTCCTATAATGGTAGTGTTGTCCCAGTCAAATTCATGTTGCTTGTCGTCTGTGTGTGTGGCTACTAGGGATAGCTGGTCGTGTCGTTTCATGGCTAGTTGATGTTCGTGGATGCGGATCGTTAGCTGTCTTCCTGTTTGTCCTATATAGTGTTTTGTGCAGTCCTTGCATGGGATTTTGTACACTACATTAGTTTTGCTCATGCTGGGTATCGGGTCCTTCGTTTTGGTGAGTTGTTGTCTGAGAGTGGCTGTTGGTTTGTGTACTGTTATAAGTCCTCGTGGTCGCAGTATCTGGCTGTCATTTCCGAGATGTTCTTGATCTATGGTAGTGTGGCTAGTCCTTTGGGTTGCGGCATGTCCTCATTCTGTTGTCTTTCCCTTAGGCATCTGTTGATGAAATTGCGAGGATATCGTTTTTTGCAAATACCTTGTATAGGTGTTCCTCCACAAACTCATCCACAAACTCCATCAACAAACACATCGACCTGGACCCAATATACCGGCCACTACAGCGGACAGCTGAAACTGACAACCGGAAGCGGCAGGGACAGGCCACTATAAACGCCGGAGGAAACACCACAGAAGCGCTTCACAGGAGGCTCCCAAGCACTGAGGATGTCACCTAGACAGGGGACGAAACGTTTGCAACAAAAACTTCCAGCTCGGCGAACAGAACCACAGCAACATTTGTAAAGTTAACAATCAGAGACCCGGGTTCAATTCCCGCCTCAGGCGACTGACTGTGTGGAGTTTGCACGTTCTCCCCGTGTCTGCGTGGGTTTCCTCCGGGTGCTCCGGTTTCCTCCCACAGTCCAAAGATGTGCAGGTCAGGTGAATTGGCCATGCTAATTTGCCCGTAGTGTTAGGTAAGGGGTAAATGTAGGGGTATGGGTGGGTTACGCTTCGGCGGGTCGGTGTGGACTTGTTGGGCCGAAGGGCCTGTTTCCACACTGTAATGTAATGTAATCTAATCTAAATGTTAACATTGTTTCTCTCCCCAGAAAAAATGCAGCCAGACCTGATGAATATTTCCAGCAGTCTCTGGTTATATTTGAGGTCTCCAGCATCCGCATTATTGCTTCTCATGTGATAATGTTCCTTTTCATAAATTAACGAAATGTGTTATTTAAATGGTATTATCTAACAAAAGGTACCTTTGAAATTGCAGAGTTCTGAGGTCTGGGTGTCCTCAAATATGAATTGCAAAAGGCTAAAATGCAGGTACAGCAAGTAATTAGGAAAACTAATAGCATGTTAACAGTTGTTGGATGAGGAAGGAGATTATATTTAAAACTAGAGAGGTTAGGCTTCAGGTATACAAGGCACTAGTGTACAATATTGGCCACCTTATTAAGTAAGGATGGAGGTCAGTGTGTTGGAAACAGTTCAGAGAAGATGGCTCAGGTGAACACCTGGAAAGGACAGGTTGTGTTATAAGGATAGATGGTGTGGAGGTGCTGATGTTGGACTGGGGTGGACAAGGTCAGAAGTCACATAACGCCAGGTTATGATCCAACAGGTTTATTTGAAATCACAAGCTTTCGGAGCGCTGCTCCTTCATCAGGTGAAGTGAAGACAAGCGCACAGGCACAGGATTTACAGGCAAGAGATCAACAGGCAGGGAGATCAAAAGATCATACAAATGGTGTGAGTGGCATGTCGACAGGCTGAATAATAGGTCTCTGCAGGTGATCAAAAGTGTCAGACGGTGTGAGTAAAGAGTCAACAACCGAATAGCAATTGAAAGGGCTGACCTATAGTCCAACTAATTGCGGCAGAGAAATAGTTACAAAAAAATTAGAAAAAAAGATAGTGCTGGAGTCAACCAAACAGCTGGGATAGCATGAGAACATGCAGAGACGTATTGTTCAGCCTTTTGACACTCTGCTCACACCATTTGTATGATCTTTTGATCTCCCTGCCTATTGATCTCCTGCCTATAAGTTTCTCTTCACTTCCTCTGATGAGGGAGCAGCGCTCCGAAAGCTTGTGATTTCACATAAACCTATTGGACTGTAACCTGGTGTCACGTGACTTCTGACCTTGAGGAAAGATGGGACAAGCTAAGCTTGTGTTTGCTGGACTTTAGAAGAGTGAGACGTGACTTGATTGAAAAGCATAAGATCCAAATGGGCTTAAAACATTCTGGATGTGGAGAAGATGTTTTTCCTCTCCAGAAGAATCAAGAACTAAGGCTCACTGTTTAAAAATTAGGGGCTGCCCATTTTAAACAGAGATAAGGCAAAAACGTTTCTCTCTGGTGTATGTGTCCTTAGAAAGCTCTTCCTAAAATAGGTGCTGGAAACAGAATGCTTGACTATTTTTAAGGCAACAGTAAATAGATTCTTGTTATGGAATTGGGTGAGGGCTATTGGGGATATGCAGTGTCAGAGGTTACAATAAAGTCAGCCATGACCTTAGTAAATGGTGGAGAAGGCTCAAGGGACTGAATTTCTTCTTCCTACTCTTTGCTCATATGTAAATAACAGCTTCATCTGAAATCTGTTTATTAAAAGTGAAAGCAAATATACCACAGTGCAAATCTGACAGGTTAGGATGAAAATCCACAAAGTGGAACATCAGAAACAATGGACACAAAATCAATTTCACCAAACTTGCTGCTGGGCGTCAGTGAGTAATATTTACTGTCAGAAAGAGAGAGTCTCATTGGTTCAAGCAGAAGGTACAGTCCAGTTTGTGAAGAGTTACAAAGTAACTGAGGATGTCATATCACATAATAAAGAGGACGTCATGGTGAAGAACCTGTTTCCTTGGATACAGTGTGTAAAAAAAAGTGAACTGTTTTAACCAGAAACAGCAATAAGACAATTACAAGGTTTTCTTGAGTGAAAGAAAAATAAATTTTAATACCTGCTAATCTCAAAACAAATCTAAGATAGGCCATCAAGCAAGCAACCTCAATGAAATCACGTAGTCAGCCCACCTCACGCACCACACACACACACTCTCACACAGACACACACACACACTCATACATGCTCTCTTACTCATTCTCTCTCGCACAGATGCACGCACACACACACAAACACGCACACAGTCTCTCTCACACACGCACTACTCATTCTCTCTTGCACAGATGCACGCACACACGCACACAGTCTCTCTCACACACGCACATAGTCTCACAGATACACATACATAATGTTAAAATGTTCCTTATTTAATGGCTGAGCAGTCTTAAGGAGAAAATTGTCATTCCTGAAAATCATATCCTTCAGTACTCAAGCATCCTCTATCAGCCAAGACTGCCTATTGGCACGTAACTCTGTGCCTTCAAGGTACATCTGTTTCCATCCCATCTGGGTAATTATTCTCTGGTCCTCATGTCTAATGCAAGGCAGACTATTAAAAATTGCACCAAAAAAGCCAAGAATCAGTGGGGATTAACTACTGATCTATTGAACAAATACATTGCATCCCCTTCAGAAATGAGATAACGAGAGTCCAGAGAAAGTATATTCCTCCTGGGGTGAAAGGAAAGGCTGATAGGTATAAAGAATGCTGGATGACTGAAGAAATTGAGGGTTTGGTTAAAGAAGGAAGCATATGTCAGGTATAGACAGGATAGATTGAGTGACTCTTGAGAAGAGTATAAAGGCAGTAGGAGTATACTTAAGAGGGAAATCAGGAGGGCAAAAAGGGAACATGAGATAGCTTTGGCAAATAGAATTAAGGAGAATCCAAAAGGTTTTTTACAAATACATTAAGGACAATAGGGTATCTCGGGAGAGAATAGGGGCCCTCAAAGATCAGCAAGGCGGCCTTTGTGTGGAGCCGCAGGAGACAGGCAGATACTAAACGAGTATTTTGCATCAGTATTTACTATGGAAAAGAATATGGAAGATATAGAATGTAGGGAAATAGATGGTGACATCTTGAAAAATGTCCATATTACAGAGGAGGAAGTGCTGAACGTCTTGAAACGCATAAAAGAGGATACATCCCCAGGACCTGATCAGGTGTACACTAGAGCTCTGTGGGAAACTAGGAAAATGATTGCTGAGCCTCTTGGTGAGATATTTTTATCATCGATAATCATAGGTGAGGTGCTAGTAGACTGGAGGTAGCTAACATGGTGCCACTGTTTAAGAAAGGTGGTAAAGACAAGCCAGGGAACTATAGACCAGTGAGCTGACATCAGTGGTGGGCAAGTTGTTGGAGGGAATCCTGAGGGACAGGATGTACATGTATTTGGAAAGGAAAGGATTGATTAGGGGTAGTCAACATGGCTTTGTGCGTGGGAAATCATGTCTCACAAACTTGATTGAGGTTTTTGAAGAAGTAACAAAGAGGATTGATGAGGGCAGAGTGATGGATCTGATCTATATGGACTTCAGTAAGGCATTCGACAAGGTTCCCCATGAGAGATTGATTAGCAAGGTTAGATCTCATGGAATACAGGGAGAACTAACCATTTGGATACAGAACTGGCTCAAAGGTAGGAGACAGAGGATGGTGGTGGAGGATTGTTTTTCAGACTGGAAGCCTGTGACCAGTGGAGTCCCACAAGGATCAGTGCTGGGCCCACTACTTTTTGTCATTTATATAAATGATTTGGAAGCGAGCATAAGAGGCACAGTTAGTAAGTTTGCAGATGACACCAAACTTGGAGGTGTAGTGGACAGCACAGAAGATTACCTCAGATTACAACGGGATCTTGATCAGATGGACCAATGGGCTGAGAAGTGGCAGATGGAGTTTAATTTAGAGAAATATGAGCTGCTGCATTTTGGGAAAGCAAATCTTAGCAGGACTTATACACTTAATGATAAGGTCCTAGGGAGTGTTGCTGAACAAAGAGATCTTGGAATGCAGGTTCATAGCTCCTTGAAAATGGAGCCACAGGTAAATAGGATAGTGAAGAAGGTGTTTGGTATACTTTCCTTTATTGGTCAAAGTATTGAGTACAGGAGTTGGGAGGTCATGTTGCGGCTGTACAGGACATTGGTTAGGCCACTGTTGGAATATTGTGTGCAATTTTGGTCTCCTTCCTATCGGAACGATTTTGTGAAACTTGAAAGAGTTCAGAAAAGATTTACAAAGATGTTGGCAGGCTTGGATGGTTTGAGCTATAGGGAGAGGTTGAATAGGCTAGGGCTGTTTTCCCTGGAGCATCAGAGGCTGACGGGAAACCTTACAGAGGTTTATAAAATCATGAGGGGCATGAATAGGGTAAATAGTCAGACTTTTCTCTGGGTGGGGGAGTCCTGAGTTAGAGAGCATAGGTTTAGGGTGAGAAGGGAAAGATATAAAAGAGACCTAAGGGGCAACGTTTTCATGCTGAAGGTGGTACGTGTATGGAATGAGCTGCCAGAGGAAGTGGTGAAGGCTCGTACAATTGCAACATTTGAAAGGCTTCTGGATGGGTATATGAATAGGAAGGGCTTGGAGAGATATGGGCCGGGTTCTGGCAGGTGGGACTAGATTGGGTTGGACCAAAGGGTCTGTTTCCGTGCTGTACATCTCTTTGACTCTATGATTCTATGACAGTTGTATGACACTTTGATCTTTTGCTATAAATTCTGTGTCCTATGATCCTGCCCCACTAGCTGCCTGACAAAGGAGCTGCGCTCCAAAAGCTAGCGCTTCTAAATAAACCTGTTGGACTATAACCTGGTGTTGTGTGATTGTTAACTTTGTTCACCCTAGTCCAACACCCCCACATCTTGAGAAAGGATGTATTGGCATGGGACAGGGTGTCGAGGAGGTTCACTAGGTTGATCCTGGAGTTGAGGGGGGGGTTAGCGTATGAGGAGAAGCTGAATAGACTGGGATTATATTCATTGGAATTCAGAAGAATATGGGTGAGATCTTCTGGAAACATATCAAATTATGATGGGAATAAATAAGATAGAAGTAGAGAGGATGTTTCCACTGGCAGGTGAAACTAGGTCAAGATGCCATAGCCTCAAAATTAGGACTGAATTGATAAGGAACTTCTTCACCCAGAGGATTGTAAATCTATGGAATTCCCTGCCCAGTGAAGTAGTTGAAGCTTCCTTATTGAATGCTTTTAATCCTAAAATAGATAAATTTTTGCACAATAAAGGAATTAAGGTTTACAAAGAGAGGGCGGGGAAGTAGAGCTGGGGCCATGAAAAGATCAGCCATGATCTTATTAAATGGTGGAGCAGGCTCGAGGGGCCAGATGGCCTACTCCTGCGCTTAGTTCTTATGTTCTTATGTAAACAGAACTGAAGGATTAACTTGCAAACCAGAATTTGGTTTTCATTAATAAAATCAGGTAAACAAATTGCATTTATGTCTCTACAACAGAAGAAATCAGAGTATGAATGAAGAAAGCTTACCGTAATTATTTAGGGACTTGGTAAGACCATGCATATTAGACTTGACATAATAATTTTGTTTCTTTCTTCAACGATGCTGCCAGACCTGCATTTCCCCAGCTTATTCCCTTTATCTTTCAGGGCATTGGCCTGAGAAATGCACCAGCAAAATGCTGGGTCCTAGTTTGCTGAAGTTGAACCAGGTGCCAGGCATGTAACAACCTAAAGCTGAAATTGATGGAGAAACTCAGCAGGTCAGGCGGCTTCTGTGGAGCGAGAAACAGAGTTAATGCTTCGTGCCCAGTGACCCTTCTTCATGCCGGACTTATACATTTTTTTGCTGCTTGCAAAGAAACAACTGCCTGATAACTGATGTGGGATTACCAGTCCGGCTTGCAGTATGCCGTACTTTCATGTACAGGCATCTGCATTTATTAATATCCAGGGTCTTTTTCAATGCAGGTGGCTGAGGCTGGACTAGGTGGAGCAAACATTAGGCCATTCAGCCCATTGAGACCACTCAGCCATTTAATCATGGCTAAGTTTCTCAATCCAATTCTCCTGCTTTCTCCCTGTAACCCTTGATCCCTTTGACAATCAAGATCCCTCGTGGTCAGGATCAGGATTCCCAGAAGCTTTGTTGCCTCCCTGGTGCCAGGGTCCGGGACGTCTCCGATTGGGTGTATAAGATTCTGAAAGGGGGAGGGCGAACAGCCAGAAATCGTGTTACATATTGGCACCAATGATATAGCCAGGAAAAGGATCGAGGATATGAAAAGTGATTTCAGGGAGTTAGGGTGGAAGCTGCAGAAGTTCCTTATCAATTCAGTCCTAATTTTGAGGCTATGTCATCTTGACCTAGTTTCACCTGCCAGTGGAAACATCCTCTCTACTTCTATCTTATTTATTCCCATCAAGATAATTGGGATGCCTTCTGGGGAAGGTGGGACCTGTACAAGAAGGACGGGTTGCATCTGAACTGGAAGGGGACCAATGTCCTGGGTGGAAGGTTTGCTCAAGTGGTTCAGGAGGGTTTAAACTAGTATGGCAGGGGGGTGGGAACCTGAGCTGTATACCAGTGGTGAGAGTTGATGGAGATGAGGCAATAGCAAGAGATAGCGCAGCCAGTGGGAAGAAATCTCCTGGGAAAGAACCAAGGGATCGGTTAAAGTGTGTTTGCTTTAATGCAAGGAATATCAGGAATAAAAGTGATGAGCTTAGAGCATGGATCAGTACCTGGTGCTATGATGTTGTGACCATAACAGAGACGTGGGTTTCCCAGGGGCAGGAATGGTTGCTGGATGTTCCAGGGTTTAGAACATTTAAAAAGAATAGGGAGGGGGAGAAAAGAGGAGGGGTGCAGCACTACTAATCAGAGAGGGTATCACAGCTACAGAAGTTACCATTGTCATGGAGGATCTGCCTACTGAGTCAGTATTAGTGGAAATTAGGAACAGTAAGGGAGCAGTCACCTCATTAGGGGTTTACTACAGGCCCCCCCAATAGCAGCAGGGAGAAAGCATTTTGGAAAAGTGTGAATGCAGTAGGGTTGCTGTAATGGGTGACTTCAACTTTCCCAAAACAGATTGGAACCTCCTTCGAGCAGATGGTTTGGAAGGAGCTGTTTTTGTAAGGTGTGTTCAGGAGGATTTCCTAACTCAGTACGTTGACAGGCCGACGAGCGGAGAAGCCATTTTGGATTTAGTGCTCGGCAATGAGCCGGGGCAGGTATCAGATCTTGCGGTGGGAGAGCATTTTGGTGATAGTGACCACAACTGCCTCACATTCTACATAGCCATGAAGAAGGAGAGGAGCAGGCACAATGGGAAAAAGGTAACTATGATGCTATCAGACGTGAGTTGGGAAACATGAACTGGGAGCAATTGTTCCATGGAAAGGGCACTATAGACATGTGGAGACTGTTTAAGGAATAGTTGTTGCGAGTGATGCATAAATGTGTTCCTGAGACAGGCAAGAGGGGTAAGATAAAGGAACCTTGGATGACGAGAGCGGAGGAGCTTCTCGACAAAAGAATGAAGGTAGCTTACGTAAGGTGGAGGAAGCAAGGGTCTAGCTCAGCTCTAGAGGGTTACAGACAGGTGAGGAAGGAGCTCAAAAATGGTCTGAGGAAAGCCAGGAGGGGCCACGAAAAAGGCTTGGCAGGAAAGATTAGGGAGAATCCAAAGGCATTTTACACATATGTGAGTAATAAGAGAATGATCAAAGAAAGAATAGGGCCGATCAGTGATAGCATAGGGACCTTGTGTCTAGAGTCTGAGAAGGTAGGGGAAGCCCTAAATGAGTTTTTTGCTTCTGTCTTTACTAAAGAAAAGGACCTTGTAGTGAATGAAACCTTTGAGGAGCAGGTAAGCACGCTGGAACGGATAGAGATTGAGGAAGCTGATGTGCTGAAAATTTTGACAAACATTAAGATTGACACATCACCAGGGCCAGACTAGATTTGTCCTCGGCTGCTTTGGGAAGCGAGAAATGTAATTGCTTCGTCGCTTGCGAAGATCTTTGCACCCTCGCTTTCCACCGGAGTTGTACCTGAGGACTGGAGGGAGGCAAATGTAATTCCTCTCTTCAAGAAAGGAAATAGGGAAATCCCTGGCAATTACAGACCAGTCAGTCTCACATCTGTCATTTGTAAGGTGTTAGAAAGGATTCTGAGGGAGAGGATTTATGACCATCTGGAAGAGCATGGCTTGATAAAATGCAGTCAACACGGCTTTGTGAGGGGCAGGTCATGCCTCACGAGTCTTATTGAGTTCTTTGAGGATGTTACTAGACAAGTTGATGAGGGTCGAGCGGTGGATGTGGTGTATATGAACTTCAGCAAGGCATTTGATAAGGTTCCCCATGGTAGGCTCGTTCAGAAGGTCAGGAGGAATGGGATACAGGGAAATTTAGCTGTCTGAATACAGAATTGGCTGGTCGACAGAAGACAGCAGTGGTAGTGGAAGGAAAGTATTCTGTCTGGAAGTCAGTGGTGAGTGGTGTTCCACAGAGATCTGTTCTTGGGCCTCTACTCTTTGTAATTTTTATTAATGACTTGGATGAGGAGATTGAGGGATGGGTTAGCAAGTTTGCAGATGACACAAAGGTGGGAGGTGTCGTTGACAGTATAGAGGACTGTTGTAGGCTGCAGCGTGACATTGACAGGATGCAGAGATGGGCTGAGAGGTGGCAGATGGAGTTCAACTTGATAAATGTGAAGTGATGCTTTTTGGAAGGTCGAACTCAAATGCTGAATATAGGATTAAAGACAGGATTCTTGGCAGTGTGGAGGAACAGAGGGATCTTGGTGTGCAGGTACATAGATCCCTTAAAATTGCCACCCAAGTGGATAGGGTTGTTAAGAAAGCTTATGGTGTTTTGGCTTTCATTAACAGGGGGATTGAGTTTAAGAGTCGTGAGATCTTGTTGCAGCTCTATAAAACTTTGGTTAGACCGCACTTGGAATACTGCGTCCAGTTCTGGTTGCCCTATTATAGGAAAGATGTGGATGCTTTGGAGAGGGTTCAGAGGAGGTTTACCAGGATGCTGCCTGGAATGGAGGGCTTATCTTACAAAGAGAGATTGACTGAGCTCGGACTTTTTACATTGGAAAAAAGAAGGAAGAGAGGGGATCTAATTGAGGTGTACAAGATAATGAGAGGCATAGATAGAGTTGATAGCGAGAGACTTTTTCCCAGGGCAGAAATTGTTAACATGAGGGGTCATAGTTTTAAGCTGTTTGGCGGAAAGTATAGAGGGGATATCAGAGGCGGGTTCTTTACGCAGAGAGTTGTGAGAGCATGGAATGCGTTGCCAGCAGCAGTTGTGGAAGCGAGGTCATTGGGGATATTTGAGAGACTGCTGGACATGCGTATGGTTCATACATTAGGTTTACCTTATATGAGGATCAATGGTTGGCACAACATCGTGGGCTGAAGGGCCTGTTCTGTACTGTACTGTTCTATGTTCTTAACTTATCTATCTCTGACTTTCATCGACTCAATGACGTGGACTCCACATCATTCTGTGGCAATGAATTCCACAGATTCCCCACTCTCTGGCTGAGGAAGTTTCTCCTTATCTCTATCCAAAAGGTCTTCCCTTTACTCCAAGGCAGTGCCCTTGGGTCCTAGTCTCTGCTACCAATGGAAGCATCTTCCCAACATCCACTCTGCCCAGGCCATTCAGTATTCTGTCAGTTTCAATTATCATCCCCTTCATCCTTCTGAACTCCATCAGGTATCGACCCAGAGTCCGCAAGCCTTCCTCGGATATTAAACTTTTCATTCCTGGGGTCATTCTTGCGAACCTCCCCTGAAGACATTCCAGAGCCAGTACATCTTTCCTGAGATATGGGGCCCAAATCTGTGCACAATACTCCAAATGTTTGCTGATACTGACGCTGACTGAATAGGCTGAAGCTCAAGGTGGGTGTGGATGATAATACAGGCTTGTTGTTGTTAGGAACCTGTTGGTCAAGCATTCATCGAGTGTCAGACTCTGACTTCTCAATCTGATCAACACTCCACCGGGAACTTACATCACTTAATTTCTCAGATCGGAGTGACATCTGAGGTGTAAATAACTTGACTTGGAGTCTTAATCAGATGTAAATGTGTGAAAATGTTTTGTGGTAAGCATAAATTCTACAAGAGAGATGGTTTGCACCTGAATAGGTTAGGGACCAGCATTCTGGCAGGCAGGTTTGCTACTGCAACGTTTAAACTACAGCTACATTTAAACTAAGTAGCTGGGGGGGAGAGGGCAAACTGGATGTTTAAAAAGGAAATTGGAGGGAAAGTTAGAACAAGGGAAGTCAAGAAAGACAACTGTATCAATGAGGCAGAAAACTCAGAAAGGGATCATGCTGTAAGGTTGAGTGAAATAGGAGTTGATGGGAAGGGTGAGGGCAGTAACAAATTAAAAATACTATACATGAATGTACAAAGCATTAGAAATAAGATGGATGAGCTTGAGGCTCTTTTGGAAATTGACAGATACGATACTGTGGGGATAACTGAGACGTGGCTTCAAGTGGACAGGGCCTGGGAAATAAATATTCAAGGCTATACGTGCTATCGTAAGGACAGATTGACGGGCAGAGGGGGTGGGGTGGCCATGTTGGTAAGGGATGATATTCAGTCCCTTGCGCGGGGGGACCTAGAATCAGGGGATGTAGAGTCAGTGTGGATAGAGCTGAGAAATACTAAGGGTAAAAAGACCCTCTTGAGAGTTATCTACAGGCCCCCAAACAGTAGTCTGGTATCAGATGTAAGTTAAATCAGGAGCTGAAATTGGCCTGTCGCAAAGATGTTACTACAGTTGTTACAGTCAACATGCAGGTAGACTGGGAGAATCAGGATGGTATTGGACCTCAAGAAAGAGACTTGTGGAGTGCCTCAGAGATGGATTCTTAGAACAGCTGGTGCTGGAGCCGACCAGGGAGAAGGCAATTCTGGATCTGGTATTGTACAACAAACCAGAATTGGTCAGGGACCTCGAAGTGAAGGAGCCATTGGGAAGTAGTGACCACAATACAATAAGCTTCAATCTGAAATTTGAGAGGGACAGTGTAAAATCGGAAGTGGCAATATTTCTGTTGAATAAAGGGAACTATGGAGCTATGAGGGAGGAGCTGACCAAAGTTCAATGGTGCAATACCTTAGCAGGGATGACAGTGGAGGAACAATGGCAGATATTTCTGTGTATAATGCAGAAGTTGCAGGATCAGTTCATTCCAAAAAGGAAGAAAGATCCCAGGAGGAGGCATGGGCGGCCGTGGCTGACGAGGGAAGTTAAGAAACATCTAAAGTTAAAAGAGAAAAAGTATAACATAGCAAAGATAAGTGGGAAAATGGAGGACTGGCAAGCTTTTAAAGAACAACAGAGGATTACTAAGAAGGAAATACGCAGAGAAAAAAATGAGGTACGAAGGTAAACTGGCAAGAATATTAAGGAGGATAGTAAAAGCTTTTTTAAGTATGTGCAAGGCAAAAAAATGGTTAGGACAAAAATTGGGCCCTTGAAGACAGAAACAGGGGAATATATTACAGGGAACAAAGAAATGGCAGAAGA
>NC_057731.1:53949778-53958063 GCF_004010195.1 Chiloscyllium plagiosum | reverse complement strand
GCAGTGGAGGCCCAGTTTCTGGATTCATTTAAGAAAGATTTGGATAGAGCTCTCAAGGATTGTGGAATCAAAGGTCATGGAGTTAAGGCAGGAACAGGATACTGATTAAGGATGATCAGCCATGATCATATTGAATGGTGGTGCAGGCTCGAAGGGCAGAATGGCCTACTCCTGCACCTATTGTCTATTGTCTATTGTTTAAAATAAAGGATGGTGAGGTTATGATGTTGTCATTTAAGAAGGAAAGTCTTTCTCAGAATCAAGAATCCGATTTTTTTTAACTCTGTCTGTATTTTCCCACATTTTTCATCATTGCTTATACCACGGCAGGGAGGGGAAATGTTGCATCGATTGTTAAAGGTGGGACAAAAAAAAACTGATACGGTTCTGTTAACCACTTCCTTATTATTGTATATACTCAAGTAATAGTTGATCTCATGTAAAAGTCAACTCCCAATCATGAGGAGAGGTTTGAGTAGATTGGACTTATATTCATTGGAATTTAGAAGAATGAGAGGTGACATTATTGAAACATTTCAAGGGGACTTGAGTGTAGTGCTGGAAAAGCACAGCAAGTCAGGCAGCATCCAAAGAGCAGGAGAATCGACATTTCGGGCATAAGCCCTTCACGGATGCTGCCTGACCTGCTGTGTTTTTCCAACATCACACTCTCGACTCTGATCTCCAGCATCTGCAGTCCTCACTTTCTCTCATTTCAAAGGAACTTGACAGGGTAAAAGTGGGAAGGTTTTTGATCCCTCGTAGGAGAGTCTAGGACCAAAGGAAATCATCTCAGAATAAAGAGCCACACATTTAAGTTGGAGTTGAGGAGAAATTTCTTCTCTCAGAGGGTAATGAATCTGTGGAATTATTTATTACAAAGGGGCATTTTGATGCTATATCATTCAGTTCATTTGAGGCTGAAATCCCACTCAATGGTGCAGCAGGCTGGATAGGCTGAATGGCCTACTTCTGTTCCTATGTCGTGTGGCCATGCACAATTCACAAGTTTAGCCACTGAAGGAAAAAGAAGTTATGCAACAGAAAGTTAAACAGAAAGAATGTCTCCTTGGAGATCTATGATTCTATATAAACAGACTGACCCACTCATGTTAAATACCTCACTTCAAAACGTCAGAAACAAGTTCAAAATAAATTAATTTCAAATAGGGGCATGAAATCCACAGCCTTGTGTTCAAGTGTTCGATATTACAATCCTTTCAGACTGCAGATAAGGATTCACAAGCACTTTCCAATCTGTACAATTCTAAGCAACTCCCAAGTTTGGGTTTATTTTACAGAAATGTAGAGAGCAGACTCAGAGATACTGGTGCCCAAGTATGGAACGTTACCAAAAGAGTGTGATTCTAGGAGCCTGACTGTCCAGCTGTTTCTTGACTGTGGACCAGCTCCTGAAGCTTTGGCACAGGCTCCCGATGTTATTCAGGAAGTATTTGCAGGTTCAACTGGACCAGAATTGCCTTCTTGTGCCTCAGCAGGTGATGAATTGTCCGTCAGCGGGACTCTTTGTTGACTTTTCTGTTATAGTTTCATACAACTGCTAGGCCATTTCAGATGTTAACCACACTGCTGTGAGTTTGAAGGATTCATGCTGTCTTGAGATTGTGGGTCAACCTACAGCACATGATCTGCAGCAGTTCATGAAGGCAGCTCACCCCCACCTTCTCAAGGGTCAACTGGGGATGGGCAATAAATGCTGGACCCAGCCAGTGACACCCATGTCTCATGAGAGAATAAAAAAGTACAGACCGGGTAGGGATGGCACAAAAAGACATTAACAAACCAGATGGGTTTTATGACAAATGGTAGTCTCATGGTCACTGTTATTAGTTTCTTCATTCAAATGTATTGAATTCAAATAGCACCAGCTGCTATAGTCGGACTAGAATGCATATTTCCAAACTTTAGACTGCATTGCAAGTCCAGTAACATTACTAAAGTGCTACCACCCCAGAAGCTGGTTTGAAAGCAGGAGGTAGTTCTACTTCAAGATTAGTGCGCTTAAATATTGCAAACATTTTGCGGTTTTTAAACAAAAAGGCAGATTGTGACTTACTGTGAGCAATATCGAAGGTGATTTGATAATTACAAACCTGCAGGGCAGAGAGGAATATCAGCTTGATGGTAGTGTTTATCTACTGCTCGATTCTGTGTCCATTCCACTCTGTATTACTATCATCTTTCTCACAGTTTTACAGACATTATTTTCTGTCGACATTGCACAAATATTTACCGCATAATAGCGAAAGCATTCTATAGCTGCTACTCTGGAAGAAATGCTAGATACATAAATTGTTGCAGAATCGACAGAACAATGCACCAGTTCTGTTAGAGGCCAGAGATTAACTAAACAGACAAGTCTATTATAAAGTGCAGAGTTGTTTCTCCAATGTACCAGTTTAAACTACTCGCAGCTGTGGTGAAATTTTACATTGTATACCCATGTGCAAAAAAACAAATATTGGTTTTTAGCAAATTTAAAATTATGTCACAACTGAATGGAGGTGAATTACATTCCTTTTATTGTTTAATAGAATGGAATAGTAATTTATTGTCATTTGTATTCCAAAAAAAAGTGAAAATTGATTTAAGTCGCTATACCATGGCACCTACATTAGCAGAAAGTATAGGTGAGAAAAAATAAAAGAAAAATCAAGACTAAGTCCATCTTAGCTCAGCAAGACCCACCCCCTAATCAGTTCCTCACAGATGTAGGGTGTAAAGTTCTGGATGGTTAGACATTGCTGCTTCTCACTGCCCTCAAACTTCCATTAGGGTGAGATTCTGGGAATAAATCCAAGTCGAGACCCCAAAGGCCCCATTCACCTTCAAGATCATTCCGGAAAATGGAGGCAGTCTGTCCTTCAGGAGATGCAACAAGCGGAGGCGCACACCTCACCCATGCCCAGCTTAGCGTTCATATTCTCCTTTCGACTGTTGGTCCTGTATCCCATTAGGGACACCCTGTAGAATCATAGAATCCCTACAGTGGGAAGCAGGCAACTCCACCCACCCCTCAACGTTATCTTAGAAACCCTGCATTTCCCATGGCTAATCCACCTAACCTGCAGATCCCTAGACACTATGGACAATCCACCTGACCTGCACATCTTTGGACTGTGGGAGGAAACCAGAGCACCCAGAGGAAACCCACGCAGACATGGGGAGAATGTGCAAACTCCACACAGATAGTCGCCAGTGGGTGGAATTGAACCCGGGTCCCTGGCGCTGCTAAACACTGTGCCACCGTGCCGGCCCAGTCCTAAATTATCTCATATGTATTATTATAGGAGGAGATGCCTGTTTAGGAGAGAATACAGAATATTGCCAGGGTTTGAAAATTGCAGCTACAGTGAAAGCTTGGAATAGCTGGTCTGTTTTACTACAGAAGAGAGGAAGCTGGTGGTGGGAAAAGAGTGGATGAATTAATTGAGGTGTGTAAAACTGATGAGGGGGCTACAAGGAAGAGTCATAGATTGAAGATGATTGGGATAAAGGTTAGACGGAGGATGAGCTCTTTGACCCAGAGGGTGGTAGGTGTCTGGAATTCACTGCTTGGTCTGGTGATGGAGGGAGAAGCCCTCATTGGAGAGGAACCTGGAATGCCCCTAGAACACAGGAACCTGCCAGGCTTTGGGAAAGTGGGATACAAATGAACAACAAGTTGTTTTTTCTCCAGCTGGCCCAGATATGGTGGGCTGAATGGCCTATTTCTCCCCCATAATGTTCCTCCAGTTCTATGGTTTAAACATAATAATTTCTTAGAAAGCCAATGGAGAGCGGGCCTCCATTTCAACGGTCACTGATAGTCAAATCTGCCTCCCTTCCCTGCAGCCCAGAACCGCAGCCTCCGTCTGCTACCCTCACCCCTACTCCACAACGGTGAGGGTGTTCTATCGCCGTTAGCCCTGTCACAGGAAGTGAGAATGTCTGTGAGTGAGTGAGTGTGTATGTGAGTGAGTGTGTATGTCAGTGTGCCTGCATGTCTATGAATGTGTGTGTATGTGAGTGCGTCTGTGACTGTGTGTATGTGAGTGTGTCTGTATGTCTGTGATTGTGTGTGTATGTGAGTGTGTCTGTATGTCTCTGAGTGTGGGTGTAGGTGAGTGCATGTGTGTATGTGAGTGTGTCTGTGTGTGTGTATGTGTGACTTTGTGAGTGCATATGTGTGTATATATGTGCGTGTGAGTGAGAGTGAGTGTGTATGTGTATGGTTTTGAGTGTGTGTGTGAGTGAGTATGGGGGCGGGGGTGTTGATCATCCACATTTGTGAGATCTCCAAGGACATCCCACAAAACACAGGTCAGCCAGGGTCAAAATCAGTAGGTACCTCACCTCCTGGTGGTGATGGTGGGGGCAAGGGAAGGGGTATGGGGGAGGCCATGTTAGATGGACTGTTTTTCCAGGTGTGGGGTGATGACATGGTGGGTTGGGAGAATGTGGGTGTGACTTTTCCTGCTTGTGTCTCATCCTGGGGGTGGATACAGAGGCTCCAGGTCAGGGAGGCTGCTGGATGTGACCCAGTGGGAGGATGCTCTGACAATGCAAAGATCTGAGAGGATATTCCCCCCATACCCATTCTCCGAGATAGAAGGCCCTCTATTGGTCATCATCAGCTACTGAAACTGCCAGGCTAGTACACTGTCCAGTAATGTATCCATTGATATGGACCAGACCACCCCTCACCTCCCTTCACCCACCCCCCACCCCCCTCCAAAAGTAGACCCTAATGTTTATATTTCTTTTAAGGCAAGCGTGAGGAACAATGATTTCATTGGTCCATCTCTAGGCTTTCATTGAAACACATTTTATTCTTCCAATACAGTTAAAATACAACAAAAATAAGAATTGGCATAACTGTACTGAAATACTTAATAGGATAATTTATTTTTTAACTGCTAATCATCAACTCCTCCAGTACAGGCTTCATTCCATAAACACGCCTGGGGTAAAAATGCAATTCAGCAGCTCGGTTAGAATTCTCATGCGTTGCCTCTACTCTCCAACAGCAGGGAACTCACGTTTCCAGCAGCTAGCAAACTCACTGACTCAGTGAAAACGTCACTGAAGTGACAGCGATGACAACTCCCTGATCTTTACTGTACTCATGGAGGTAGGAGCAGACAGAATGGGAAAGTATTTAGAATCATAGAATCCCTACACTGTTGGAAACAGACCCTTTGACCCAACAAATCCACACTGACCCTCCGAAGAGTATCCCACCCAAATCCATTCCCCTACCTTATTACTCTACATTTATCCCTGAACACTACAGGCAATTTAGCATGGCCAATTCACCCTAACCTGCACATCTTTGGATTGTGGGAGGAAATTGGAGTACCCGGAAGAAACCCATGGAGACACGGGGAGAATGTGCAAACTCCACATAGTCGGTCACCCGAGGCTGGAATTGAACATGGGTCCCTGGTGCTGTGAGGCAGCAATGCTAACCACTGAGCCACCATGCCACCCATTTAATTGGGGGAGGGGCAATTACAATGCTATTAGACAGGAACTGTGGAGGATAAATTGGGAGCATATATTCTCCGGGAATTGCATGACAAAAATGTGGAGGCTGCTTGGGAAGCACTTGCTCATAATGCTGGGCAGGTTTGTCCCACTGAGGCAAGGAAGGGCTGGTAGGGTGAAGGAGCCTTGGGTGACAAGAAATGTGGAACATTCAGTCAAGAGCAAGAAGGAAGCTTACTTAAAGTTGAGACAGCATGGATCAGACAGGGATCTAGAGGGTTACAAGGTAGCCAGGAAGGGACTGAGGAATGGACTTAGGAGAGCTCAAGCGGGGCATGAAAAAACTTTAGCGAGCAGAATTAAGGAAAGCCCCAAGGTGTTCTACACTTATGTGGAGAACAAGAGAATGGCGAGAGTGAGGGTAGAGCTGATCAGGGATAGTGGAGGGAACTTGTGCCTGGAATCAGAGGAGGTAGGGGAGGTCCTTAATGAATACTTAGCTTCAGTATTCACTCGTGAGAGGGACCTTGCCATTTGTGACAACAGCGTGAAACAGACTGATACGCCCAGACAAGTTGATGTTAAGAAGGAGGTTGTGCTGGAGATTTTGAAAAACATGAGGCTAGATATGTTCCCTGGGCCAGACAGGATATACCCAAGGTGACGACAGGAAGTGAGGGAAGAGATTGCTGCACCTTTGGCGATGATCTTTGTGCCCTCACCGTCCACTGGATTAGTGCCAGATGATTGGAGGATAGCAAATGTTATTTCCTTGTTCAAGAAAGGGAATAGGGATAAATCTAGGAATTACAGACTTGTCAGTCTTACGCCAGTGGTGGGCAAATTATTGGAGACGATTCTGAGAAACAGGATTTATGATTATTTGGAAAAACATAGTTTGATTAGAGATCATCAGCATGGCTTAGTGAGGGGCAGGTCATGCCTCACAAACCTTATTGAATTATTTGAGGATGTGACAAAACACATTGATGAAGGTAGAGGAGTGGATGTGGTGTACATAGATTTTAGCAAGGGATTTGATAAGGTTCCCCATGTTAGGCTCATTCAGAAAATAAGGAGACATGGGGAAACCTGGCTGCCTGGGTACAGAACAGGCTGGCCCATAGAAGACAGAGGGCGGTAGTAGATGGAAAGTATTTAGCCTGGAGCTCATTAACCAGTGGTGTTCTGCAGGGATCCGTTCAGGTACCTCTGCTCTTTGTGATTTTTACAAATGACTTAGATGGGGAAGTGGAAGGGTTGGTTAGTAAGTTTGCCAATGACACGAAGGCTGGTGGAATGGTGGCTAGTGCGGAGGGCTGTTGTAGGTCACAACGGAACATTGACAGGCTTCAGAGCTGGGCTGATAAGTGGCAAATCACAATCAGACAAAAGCTCCCACTCTGTAGGAGTTTAAAAAAAACCATCACTCGGGTTACTAATTCAACCTAACGACCTACCTGCTAATCACTGTCCACTCAGGCCCATTTCTCATATTTTTGGATAAAATTGAAAATGTTCGGCTGAATGATTTGCTCTCGGCAAAGTGTGGCCCTATTCTGTTTTTTAATAAAGTTCCCCACATTGTGTTCGAGTGGGGTGCAGGACTGTAACAAAATGAAGATATCAAGTACCATCAGAGTCCTGTGGAGAACCTCTGGACACTTACTGTCTCACTTAAATAGATACGACAGCAAGATTACACAAAAAAAAATACAGGAGTAAAGAGTATGAAAGGACCAGATTTAGATCATTGCGAAGTGCTGCATTTTGGGAAAGCAAATCTTAGCAGCACTTAATGGTAAGATCCAAGGGAGTGTTGCTGAACAAAGAGACCTTGGAGTGCAGGTTCATAGCTCCTTGAATGAAGAGTCACAGGTAGATAGGATAGTGAAGAAGGTGTTTGGTATGCTTTCCTTTATTGGTCAGAGTATTGAGTATAGGATTTGGGAGGTCATGTTGTGGCTGTACAGGATATTGCGTGCAATTCTGGTCTCCTTGCTATCAGAAAGATGTTGTGAAACTTGAAAGGGTTCAGAAAAGATTTACAAGGATGTTGTCAGGGTTGGAGGATTTGAGCTACAGGGAGAGGTTGAACAGGCTGGGGCTGTTTTCCCTGGAGCGTCAGAGGCTGAGGGGTGGCCTTATAGAGGTTTACAAAATCATAATGAGTGTGGATGGGGTAAATAGACAAGGTCTTTTCCCTGGGGTGGGGGAGTCCAGAACTAGAGGGCATAGGTTTAGGGTGAGAGGGGAAAGATATAAAAGAGACCGAAGGAGCAACGTTTTCATGCAGAGGGTGGTGCGTTTGTGGAATGAGCTGCCAGAGGAAGTGGTGGAGGCTGGTACAATTGTAACATTTAAGAGACATCTGAATGGATATATGAATAGGAAGGGTTTGGAGGGATATGGGCTGTGTGCTGGCAGGTGGGACTAGATTGGGTTGGGATATCTGGTTGGCATGGACGGGTTGGACCGAAGGGTCTGTTTCTGTGCTGTACATCTCTATGACTCTATGACCATGTTTTGCTCCATGTCTTTGCATTCTAGTTCACATTCAGAAAATCCATTTTTGTCTTCTTCATCCGCCTCGATGCAAGTCCGTATACCTTTGGAAGATTAGCAATATTAGCTATTTATTTTCTCAACTATGTGAAATGTTAGAGGAGAAAGTGAGGTCTGCAGATGCTGGAGATCAGAGCTGGAAATGTGTTGCTGGAAAAGCGCAGCAGGTCAGGCAGCATCCAGGGAACAGGAGAATCGACGTTTCGGGCAGAAGCCCTTCTTCAGGAATG
>NC_057731.1:53884584-53946645 GCF_004010195.1 Chiloscyllium plagiosum | reverse complement strand
GCTGGAAAAGCGCAGCAGGTCAGGCAGCATCCAGGGAACAGGAGAATCGACGTTTTGGGCATAAGCCCTTCTAGGGGCTTAGCCCGAAACGTCGATTCTCCTGTTCCCTGGATGCTGCCTGACCTGCTGCGCTTTTCCAGCAACACCTTTCCAGCTATGTGAAATGTTATCATACCAAGTGTATGCACAGCTAACTCTGATTTTGAGATCAATACTCCTCCAGCCCATCTGTACACTTGCTTCATCTGAAACCCTCATTCTTGCCTTTCACCTTTGAACTTGGTTCTTCCATTATTCTCTTGGCTCGGCCGCCCATATACCCCAACTCCTCCAAAATCCCACTGTCTGTTTCCTAATTTAAACCAAGTCCCATTAACCTATCCACGCCTGACTAAGTTGCACTGAAGTGCCTGTCCAGCTGCACTTCGATTTAAAATTTCTTATCCAGGTTTTCAAATTCCTCTGTAGTCTCAGCCCTTTGTCCATTACCTCCTCCAGCCCCACAATCTACCAAGAACGTTTCATTCCCCATCTCCAACCTTTCAACCCCTGGGACCCATCGCGCCCAACTGCCAGATTGGTCATCATGTCGTCGTTTACTGACAGATCCAAATCTTCGGTATTCTCTCCCCACAGCTCTCTGCCTCAGTCTCCTTTCTGTATTCATTTATGAGATGGGGGCAGCATTGACTGGGTTAGCATTTCCCATTCATCCCCTATGCCCTTCGGAGATAGTGGTACTACAGGCACTGTTCTGAACTACTGTAATCTATGTTACGTGGTAGACCCACAATGCAATTACGGAGGGAGTTTAATTTTTATAATATGTTCTTTGAAACCTATCTCTTTCACCAAGTTTTGAATATCTGTCTCCTTACAAGGGTTTCTGTCACAACACTTTGTGACATTGTTGTGAGTTGTAGTTACATAGCTTCAACTTTATATTCCATTGTTTACATGCACGTTAGGGATCCCTTTCGAATATATAATTGACCCGTCCCATCTTCCTTAGTTCAGTGAGGATGAAGTGTGAATCATTTGCATCTGTTTACAGCTTATCAGTTGAAGATTTATTGTGTTGCATTTGACTTCATGTTCAGAATGAGTATGTCAAGATCTCTAAATTAGCCAATTTTATAATACTTTTTTTTGGAATGTATCATTGAGGTTTGATTGGGTTTAATGACAATCCTTAAGATTAAACTCTGTACAAAGAGGTGTTCCCCATTGTTTAGAACTCTGTTTTGACAAACACATTGCCTTGACTGTGATTAGAAAATGCAATCATTCTGGAAAAGTTACCAACAAGGCAGCTGTTTTCACTATCCCTCCAGACCTCCCCCTCACTGCGGATGAACGATCAGTCCTCAGCAAAGGCAATTTTTTAAAAAAAAATCCTCCAACAGCTGTACTATCAGTCATATTCTGATTCCTTTTTCTCACCATCTTCTTGTGTTTTTTTTCAGACATGAAATTCCATGGCAAGGTCAACATTCATTGCCTGGGCTCTTTTACAAAAGAAATTCCTGAGGACAAAAGAAAGCAAACATACACAGACATGATAGATAAATCTCTTTGGGTTCTAAGTCTGTTGTAAGTGCAGCTTATTCACAGGCTGTATGTGAGCCAAGCTAACACCTAATCCTAATGCCTTCTAAGATCTTAATGCTCTTTTCTTTTGTGGAAGGTGCCAGAAGACTGGAGGTTGACTTACATGGTGCCACAGTTTAAGAAGGGTGATAAAGACAAGCCAGAGAACTATAGACCAGTGAGCCTGACGTCGGTGGTGAGTAAGTTATTGGAGGGAATTCTGAGGGACAAGATGTACATGTATTTGGAAAGGAAAGGACTGATTAGGGATAGCCAACATGGCTTTGTGCGTGGGAAATCATGTTTCACAAATTGATTGAGATTTTTGAAGAAGTAATAAAGAGGATTGATGAGGGCAAAGCGGTAGATGTGATCTATATGGACTTCAGTAACGCATTCGACAAGGTTCCCCATGGGAGACTGGTTAGCAAGGTTAGATCTCATGAAATACAGGGAGAACTAGCCATTTGGCTCAAAGGTAGAAGACAGAGGGTGGTGGTGGAGGATTGTTTTTCAGAGTGGAGCCTGTGACCAGTGGAGTGCCATAAGGATCGGTGCTGGGTCCTCTACTTTTCGTATTTATATAAATGATTTGGATGTGAGTATAAGAGGTATAGTTAGTAAGTTTGCAGATGACACCAAAATTGGAGGTGTAGTGGACAGCGAAGAAGGTTACCTCAAATTACAACAGGATCTTGGTCAGATGGGCCAATGGGCTGAGAAGTGGCAGATGCAATTTTGGTCTCCTTCCTATTGGAAAGATGTTGTGAAACTTGAAAGGGTTCAGAAAAGATTTACAAGGATGCTGCCACCGTTGGAAGATTTGAGCAAAAGGGAGAGGTTGAACAGGCTGGGGCTGTTTTCCCTGGAGCATCAGAGGCTGAGGGGTGACCTTATAGAGGTTGACAAAATTATGAGGGGGCATGCATAGTCTTTTCCCTGGGTTGGGGAAGTCCAGAACTAAAGGGCATAGGTTTAGGGTGAGAGGGAAAAGATATAAAAGAGACCTAAGGGACAACCTTTTCACGCAAAAGATGTTACGTGTATGGAATGAGCTGCCAGATGAAGTGGTGGAGGCTGGTACAATTGCAACATTTAAAAGGCATTTGGATGGTAAATGAATAGAAAGGGTTTGGAGGGATATGGGCCGGGTGCTGGTAGGTGGGACTAGATTGGTTTGGGATATCTGGTCTTCATGGACAGGTTGGACCGAAGGGTCTGTTTCCATGCTGTACATCTCTATGACTTATGACTCAGGATAGCCTGAGCACAAGATGACAGAGGAACAATTGTTGAAAAGCACAGCACACGTAAAGATGAGACAGTGTTGCTTTCAACCTTAGTAAATATCTCAGTCACTGTTACTGCAGAATTGATCAGGTCAAAGTGCAGGGAGAAAGTGAGGACTGCAGATGCTGGAATGTCAAGAGTGTGGTGCTGAAAAAGCACAGCAGGTCAGGCAGCATCCAAGGAGCAGGAGAATCGACGTTTTGGGCATAAGCCCTTCATCAGGAAATGTCTAGGCTTATGCCCAAGAGGTCGATTCACAGGTCTCAGTATAGTAGTGCTTGGCCCTCACTGCGCTTGTTGATGAATGTAGAAGGTGACCTGGTTGATGCCCCTAACTGATTAGGATGCTCTTCACACTGCAGCTGGCATTTTGTTCATGGTAAGATGAAGGGAGACTGACCAGCTAAAACTGGTGACTGTGGTATTTTCCACAGTGACCACCACTGGCAGCTTATGGTATTTGCCACCTTTAACAGTATGTGGTTACTGAGTAAGGGCTGTTTCAGGTCATTCACTGCCACCAATCCGTCTCTGTCCTGTATCTTGAGGCCACTCCAGTGATACACCACTTAAACCCCTTTGTGGTTCAGTGCCAAACATTTCTTGAAAACACTCCTGTGAGGCACTTTGGAATGTTTCGTCATGTTGAAGGAACTACAAAAGTGCAAGTCTCTGTTGACTAATGTCATAGAGTCATTGAGCTGTGCAGCACAGAAACAGACCCTATGGTCCAATTTGTCCATGCTGACCAGATATCCTAAATTAATCTCGTCTCATTTGCCAGCACTTTGCCCACATCCCTCTAAACCCTTCCTTTTCATATACCCATACAAATGCCTTTTAAATTATGTAATTGTATCTGCCTCCGCCACTTCCTCTGGCAGTTCATTCCATACACATACCACCCTCTGTGTGAAAATGTTGCCCCTTAGGTCCCTATTAAATCTTTCCCCATTTACCTTAAACCTATGCCCTCTAGTTTTGGACTCCCATACCCTGGGGAAAAGGCCTTCTCTATTAACCCTATCCATGCCCCTCATGATTTTATAATCCTCTATGCAGTCACCCCTCAGCCTCCGATGCTTCAGAGAAAACAGTCCCAGCCTATTCAGCCTCTCCCTGTAGCTCAAACCCTCCAACCCTGGCGACATCCTTGTAAATCTTTTCTGGACACTTTCAAGTTTCACAACATCGTTCCTATAGCAGGGAGAGTTTTCCAAAATAAGTTTGCTCAATATTTTTATGAAACTAACTTTTTTTCTGAACCTGGGGAATATATTCATTGTATCAACCTTTTAAGAATACGATCCCCTACTTTATAATTTTTTTGTCTGATACTGGCCTTCTTTCCAAAGTGATAGCACCAAAGAATAATCCTGTGGCAAATCAATTTGAATTCTTGTTCCCTTTACACATCTAAGACACTTCAGAAATAACACAACTCCAACAGGCTGCATTCTATAGAGGATATTGTAGGAAGACGATCTATTTTCAAGCCTTAGAAGTGAATTGTGTTACATTTTGAATAGCTGCTTGGGTAGCTCAAACACCAATCCTCCTTCACTGATCAGTAACAGCTGATAAGATCCAACAATCCAAAAGGAGATTCTCCTCTCATGGTAGGTAAGGCTTTAGGCTCAGATTCTTGATCCAGAATGACTTTGTACAAAAAAAAAATCAATAATAATGTCCAGGAATTAACTGCAAATCTCACTGGGAAAGCAATGGAGAGTTCCGTCAGAGAAAAAAAAACCCTCATCATGAATCAGAAAATTAAAATGAAAAGGCCACTAAGGAATACACCTGTCGAGTCACACTCAGTCTTCATATTTGAAATGATATGTTTGAGGAAACATTTCCAAAAATATATACTCATTGCTGACAAAATGTTTGCCAGAATATGTGTCAGCAAAAGTCAGAGTCTCTGAAACATTGGTCATTTGAGAAGGAATCTAGTAGGGCCTGCCATTTGGATGTTAAGTTTGAAAGAGTATTAGCTTGCTGCTATTACTGTCAAATTTGAAAGTCATCCACTCTGCGGACAAAGCTAAGAGAATGTTAAAGCAAACAAAACCAGAAATTGCTGGAGAAGCTCAGCAGGTCTAGCAGCGCGGTGGAGAGAAAACAGATCTGATGTTTCAGGCTTACTGACCCTTTCTCAGAACTGAGAAAACATTAACACTGCTCTCTTTCTCTCCCTCCAACAATGCTGGCAGACCTGCTGTGCTTCTCCAGCAATTTCTATTTTTGTTTGTTTCAGATCTCCAGCATCCGAAGTTCACTGTCTTATCTAAGGAAATATTTAACCTCACGCCTCCACTCAATCCCCCATTCCATTGATTTATTGGAACAAAAGCAGAAATTGCTGAAGAAACTCAGTAGGTCTGGCAGCACCTGTGGAAAGAAACAGAGTTAATATTTTGAGTCCAGTGATCCTTCTCCAGAACTGTTCTGAAGAACAGTTACAAGTCTCAAATGTTATAGTCCTGCTCAATTTCTCTGACAATTTCTGTTTGTTTCAGATCTCCAGTGTCCACAGTTCTTTGCTTTATCATAGATTTATTAGACTTTGACAAGTTTATCCTTTTTGTCTAGTTTCTATTGAAACTTTCAAACAAAATGTATCCACATGTGGTTAGCAGTCAGATTCTTTGACATTCTTCACTTCACAGAGTAGAAGACTGAAACTCTCTTGTGAAACAACTGTCTGAAGTGCTATTGTTTTGTGTAAAAATAATTGTTAATTTTTTAGTCTTGTCTTTTTTTTTAACCCCACTACCTACCTTTTAATTGTAAGGTTTAATGCATGTGTAGGTAAGCTTTGAGGACAGATTTGCGTTAGAGTTCTAAGTGCAGTCTAGTTCACAGTGAGTTGCTTCATACTTTTACAATCATACACTGCGCAATCAAATATACTGGACGTTTCTCATTTACATGGACTCATTTAATATTGTTTCACATTCATCTCAGTCATAAGATAGTGTCAATGTATCCATTCATTACCGTCAGTTTCACTTCAGTTTCACATTAACTTGCTGTAGACTTCCTCCTTTTTTGACCAACCTTCACCAGTGACCTTTCCCCCAGCGTTTTTATGCACTCTCACCCTCAACTCTTCTTTCTCTGTTGCTAACCTTTGTTCCCAACATTGCTTTTGCCAATATCTTTGGTCCTGAGCCTTGCCCCACACTTTTGCTCCCAGGACGTGTCTTCCTTCAGCATTACGTTCCATCCTTGCTCTCCCCTCTAAAAATTCCATCCTAGCATTTCTCCCCTTTAACTTCATCTTCTGTCCCCTGTTCTTACCTTCACCCCTGGGGTCCAATTTTCATCTCTGGACTTTGCTGATAACTTTGGTCTTCATTCCTGTGCTCAGCTCGCACCAAGGTCCTGATCCCCATTCCTAACCTGGTGCTGTGTGATTTTTAACTTTGTACACCCCAGTCCAAAACCGGCATCTCCGAATCATAACCAACTTCTGTCACCACAGGGAGTCTGATTATAGACTCAGAGTCATAGAGATGTACAACACGGAAACAGACCCTTCGGTCCAACTCATCCATGCTGACCAAATATCCTAAATTAATCTAGTCCAATTTGCCAGCACTTAGTCCATATCCCTCTAAACCCTTCCTATTTATGTACCTATCCAGCTGTCTTTTAAATGTTGTAATTATAACAGCCTCCACCACTTCCTCTGGCAGCACATTCCATACATGCACCAGCCTCTGTGTGAAAATATTGCCACTTAGGTCCCTTTTAAATCTTTCCCCTCTCGCATTAAAGAGCCCTCTAGTTCTGGACTCCCCCACCCCAGGGAAAATACCTTGTCTATTTACCCTATCCATGCCCCTGATGATTTTATAAACCTCTATAAGGTTTATAAGCCTATGTAAGCCTCCAATGCTATACATATTGTTTTATCATGTACAGTTTGCATTTCTTTTGCATTTGGTGATATATTTTACAAGTTATTTCAGGTAGGAGTGTACATGCACAATACTGCATTTCAACTCATAATTGAAAGAAACAAAGAACTGCAGATGCTGGAGATCTGAAACAAAAACAGAAATAGCTGGAGAAACTCAGCAGGTCTAGCAGCATCAGTGGTGAGAAAGCAGAGTTAATGTTTTCAGTCTAGTGACTATTCATCAGAACTCAAATCAATTCTCATGCTTCGTTAAAGTCAGACTTAGATTCTTTCAAACGTTTGGCTTCCAAATAAACATTGATTCCTGTTGGAACCTAGGAATATCATAGAATGTATTGCATATATACAAGTTTAATAGGAATACAGAAACAGCAGTAGGCCATTCAGCCCATCAAACCATTCACTGAGACAATTCCTGATTTGTGGCCTAACTCACTATATCTGTCTTTGGCCCATATCCCTTAATACCTTGGTTTAACAAACATTTATCTATCTCGGATTTAAAATTAATAACTCATCAACTGTTATCTGTGGAAGAGAGTTCCAAACATTTGCCACCCTTTGTGTATAGGGGTGCTTCCAAATCTCTCATGATTTTATCTCTCCTGAATAAGGTCAGAAGTCACATGGCACCAAGTTATAGTCTAACAGGTTTATTTGAAATCACAAGCTTTCAGAGCGCTGCCCCTTCATCAGGCAAAGTGAAGAGAAGCGCACACAGGCACAGGATGTATAGGCCGAGAGATCAATGGGCAGAGAGAGATCAAAAGATCGTACAAATGTTGTGTGTCGACAGGCTGAAAAATAAGCCTCTGTAAGTGAACGAGTGACAGACGGTTTGAGTAAAGTATCAATAGTTGGATAGCAAGTGAAGAGATGACCTATAATCTGATTAATTGAGGCAAAGAGATTATTACAAAAAATTAAAAATAAGGTGGTGCTGGAGCCAAACCAAATGGCTGGAATAATATGATAGACGTAAGAGTTGCATGCTGAGGGTCTAACCAAAGTAACAAGTAATCCAAAACTGTATAAACTAATTGAGTTTGTAGAGAGATCACAATGAGTTATGAAGGTGACAGTGTCACCAGCAGAAAGATTTCACTGATAAAGTACAGGATGATGTTGCTTTCTATGATGTAGCTATAAAAAATGGTAAGAGTTGAGGCCGTGTCTGCAGAGAGGGAGAAACAAAATTACTATTTCTAATTGTTAAAATTCTCCCAATTGTAAGGATTTATACTTGGTTTTGCAATGATTCATTATTATTCCTACAATGGATAACACATTTGTTTTGGCACAAGGAAAATCTACGTTTAGAATTATTAACCGTAGGGCAAGCAGGGCTCACTTTAGATTTTAAATCAACCATTAAGAATGTACCTCCACTGATCACTGTGCCTTAATATTTTAGATTCTGATATCTTCATGTGGGTCCCTCTAGCATTTACTGCTGCTTCCCAGCAAACAAAATCAATAAAACCCACTGTGCATGACTGATTAGCAAGGCACACCACTACATAAATTCATAATCAACTGGATAACATCAAAGGCAAGAATAAGTAAGCTGCAAGAATACACTCCTGCATTGAATCATCCGAGGTACCTTTTGAAAGAACAAATTCATTTATTGGATGTAGGGGTTCTTCTCTGGACGTTGCTGCCTGCTTTGGTCTTCACTCCTGTGCTGAGCTTACACCAAGGTCCTGGGCCCTATCCCTAACCAACTTCTGCCACCATTGGGAGTCAGATTATAGACTCAGAATCATAGCGATATACAGCACAGAAACAGACTCTTCGGTCTAACTTGTCCATGCCGACCAGATATGCCAACCTAATCTAGTCCCATTCGCAAGAAAAAAATCTATGTTAAGAATTATTAACTGTAGGGCAAGCAGGCCTCACTTTAAATTTTAAATTAGCCATTAAGAATGTGCCTCCACTGATCACTATACCAGGCTTGGTTTCCCTGGAGAAGGTGGTGACAGCGTCTTCTTGAACAATTGGACACCATTTGCAAAAAAAGGGAGCTAGCATCCACAGTTTTTCAGTTTTTATTAAGGGAGCAGAAAAGACTCATGCAAACGGTCCAGGGGCATCAACTGATTGTAGAAGCTGAGAGCGTTCTGCTGGAAGCAGGCAAGATTAAGAACTCAATTGAGGATTTTAAAACCATGACTGCAGATGGAGAAATTGTTCTAGAAATTGTTCTAGAACTAGCATGACATGAAGAAAGACTTTTTTACATCATGAGACATTAGAATCAGGAACTAAGTCCTTGAAAAGGGATTTGGATAATTATCTGAGGAGCAAGTGTTTCCAGGGCTTAGGCATAAAGGCAGAAATGTGCAATTGGCTGAGTTGCTATTGCAAGACAGCCATCACAGAGATGATTGGCTGAATGGCCTCCTTCTGTGGTGTAACCATTCCATGATTCAATGGGTTACAGAGCTATTGGGTCAAGAGTTGCAGGATTTTGACCCAGCGATGCTGAAGGGATGGTGGTCTACCTTTCTTAGCTCTAAACAGGCACATAAAGGCCTTTCATAACCAGGCAATTAAGATACACTTCAAGTAAAAAAAATACTTTCACAAAAACTGCTATGGTAGCAGAGCAGGATACAGTGAAAGGGTGAAAGATTAAGGAAAACGTCTGGACAGAGTCCAGAACAAAATTCTCATTTCTTTGCAGCAGGGAGAAAAATCCATTGTGCTTTCAGTTTATCTGCTCTTTGGGAACATGCCATCCTTGGAACCAATTTAGGTTTATGATACGATGTGTGGAAGTCTATTTCTAATCTTGCATAATTAATGTTAGTGCTACTGAATAAGATCGTCTCTCTGTGATTAATAGTGTAGCTATTTCAGTTATAGTGCAGTAGGCACAAAGTAAAGCTGGTGCAACACACGTTTCCCTGCCCACAGCTTTCAGATCAGATTGGTACGTAAATAGCATCACTGCCTGTTAGAAACTTCAAGCAAGCTTACGTAAAAACAGATACTAATGCTGGGAGACAATTATTATGGCAACAATGGCTTATTAACCTGCTATGGTGGTTCGGAACACCTGTTTGACAGCAATGAGCCAAGCAAGGAATAAGATCAGCTGCTAACATTAGCAATCTTCTGAATCCTACCTGAAGTTGGGTGACTTCAGTCAGCAGACAGAATTTAATGTTATGAAAAGGACACAACCAGTGGTGACAGGACTGAACTAGCCATTTAGAAACCTGGTTTATGTTATGAGGAAACAAAACAGAAGTTGCTTGAAAAGCTCAGCCGGTTTGGCAGCATCTGTGAAGAGATATCAGAGTTAACATTTCAAGTCCAGTGATCTGTTCTGAGGAAGGGTCATTGGACCCAAAACTTTATAACTATGATTTCTCTCAAATTCTATCATGGCAGATGGTGACATTTGAATGCAATTTTTATCTTAAATTTAATATTATTGGAATAAAAAAGCCCATCACCATTGACTGCAGTAACAATGCATTTGGTTGATGAATGTGTTTTAGGGAAGGGAGTTTACCATCCTTACTCAATCTGGCCTACATGTGACTCCAGACCCAAGCAATGTGGTTGATTTTTAATTGCCCTCTGGGCAATTAGGGATGGGCAATAAATGCTGGCTCAGCCAGTGATACCCACATCCAGTGACTGAATTGAGGAACAAATAGCACTATACTATATTTATCAGCAGATTGATTAAGAACAGAAGTAGATGGACAGCTACCCTTGATGCAATATGAAAGGTCACAGCCATAAGCTGAACTGAGCTGTAACTGAAAGAAAGCGGGGGGGTGGCACGGTGGCTCAGTGATTAGCACTCCCACAGTCCAAACATGTGCAGGTTAGGGTGAATTGGTGATGCTAAATTGCCCATAGTCTCCAGGGATGTACAGACTAGGTGGGTCAGCCATGGGAAATGCAGGGTTACAGGGAGAGGGTGGGTCTGGGTGGGATATCCTTTGAAGGGTCAGTATGGGCTGTAGGGATTCTATGCCATGAACTAACTGTGTTGATTTTAGAGATCATGATTGGAGCTACCTAACATAGGAAGTCAACAATTTATTGCAAGCAACTTTCTGACTGTTTATTGGATTGAGAAGCAGTGGGTTGATACCTCAGTTAATTAGATGAATAATGTATAGAACAGTGACAATTGAGGATGATTCACTGATACCAGAAGACGAATAGTTTGTCGCCCCTCAATGATTCAGTCTCACCCTGCTCACCAGTATCCTTCTCCCTGGGTGAGAAATTAGGGAACTCTTCCTGCGGTCTTCCTCCTTTTCATCTGATCTGATGTGGAGATGCTGGTGTTGGACTGGAGTGGCTAAAGTCAGAAGTCACACAACACCAGGCTAAAGTCCAACAGGGTTGAATTAAAATCACAAGCTTTCAAAGCGCTGCCCTTTCATCAGGTGAGGAAGAAGCAGTGCTCCAAAAGCTTGTGATTTCAAATAAACCTGAGGACTATAATCTGGTGTTGTATGACTCCTGACTTTGTCTGATCCATCTTTCATCAGCCTGGTGAAGATTGATCCCTGGGACACTCCCTAAAGATGAAGACCTCCCCTCCTTTCTTGGGCACTTGTTGTTAGCTCACATTTTAGGGACAGGTTATCTTCTCTGTATCAATCAATTTCGGAGCCTTATTGGCCAATAGCATGGGACAGCCAATCATGACTTGAGATGATTGTTGTCCCCTCACCCACCTTGATCTGAGAATTGCTTTACCATTCTTTTTAAGAACAAATATTTATTTTCAAACATTCTTGGGTTTGGTGCCAAATGAATTGTTATTGCTAGTTTTGAGAGTTATGACCCATGTGCCTTTCATAATTTCCTTTGTTTTCTCACACTAGAATTTTGAGAAGTTATTTACTGCTGTAGTAGCTGTTCTATTAAATTTTATGCTACATAGTAAATACTGGGAAAATTCAATTTTTGACGAACTCCAATATTCAACAACTGTTTAGCAATTGCTCTTACTTTTGTGGAATGAATAACAATTTCTTTGGCTGTCAATACATTTTAAGGTGATAGGATCCTCATGTGCTTGGAAGACCACACAGGAGATGCAAGGAAGTGCAGGGGGAGTCGATATAAAAGCTGAGAATCTGTTCTGTACCTATTTCAGATTAATTTCTGTTGCTTCCACAGTGTAAGTTGCATTTGCACTAATGGGGCAAACAAGGTGAATAACAGCGCCACGTTGTAATTGTGCACCAACACTTAATGAATTCATTTGAAATTAATTTCTCTGCTGTCATAATGATGGCAAAACCCAAAGGGAAGCATCTCTATTAAAACAAAGGCATTTCATATAAACAGGCTGAAATATTTGCAAACAGGTAGAATTTAACAAGCCAGCTTGGACACTACTTGAAATTATCAAGTGTTAAAAGCTCCATAATCGGAAGCATAAACTGTTTGCATAAAAATGGCCAGACCTCTCCCAGTTGCAGTGTTTGAATAGTCAGATCTGAATCTTCATGGGAAGCCAGTATTCACAGTCAGGGGGATATAGCTGCTGCACTCTGTTCCCATTGCTAACCCCATCCAGTTTTGACTATGCATCAATGGTAGCTCCACTCAGTTGGCTGGGTAACAGGTTTATGCTGTAAAACAATACCAACAGTGTAGGTTCGATTCCCATGCTGCCTGAGGTTATAGGAAGATCCCACCCTCTCAACCTTTCCCGGAGGTGATGGTCTAGTGGTTTTATCACTGAACTGTTAATCCAAAGACTCAGGTAATGTTTTGGGGATCTGGGATTGAAACCAGCCATGAAAAATGATGGAATTTGAATTCAATAAATATCTGGAATTAAGAGTCTAATGATGACCATGAAATGATTGTTGATTGTCATAAAAACCCATCTGGGTCACTAATATCCTTCAGGGAAGGAAACTGCCATCCTTACCTTGTCTGGCCTACATGTGATTCCAGACGCACAGCAATGTGTTTGACTCTTAACAATTAGGGATGGGCAATAAATGCTGACCCAGCCAGCGATGCCCTCACCCCATGATCTTCAGGTTAAGTCACCAACAGTCATCTCTCTCTAATGACAGAGCAGCCCTGTAGTTTGATGGAATTACAAGTGGTTTTACACTGTTCATGTTTACCTACTCCCTTCCTTAAGAGCAAAAGTCCCACTTCAAGACTTAAGGATGATGTTCAAGGTTCCATTCCCCCACTGCAGTACTGAGAGAATGCTGCACTGTCAGACATACTGCCTTTCAGCGGAATATTAGCCTGAGGCCTTGTCTACCCTCTCAGCTCTGGCTGACATTTACCAATCAATTTATAGGCACAGCAAGGCAGTGGTTAACACTGCTGCCTCACAGTGCTAGGGACCCAGGTTCGATCCCAGTCTGTGTGGAGTTTGCACATTCTCCCCAGGTCTGCGTGGGTTTCTTCTGGATGCTCTGGTTTTCTCCCACAGTCGAAAAATATGCAGGTCAGGTGAACTGACTATGCTCAATTGTCCACAGTATTCAGGGATGCATAGATTGGGGGTATTAGTCAGGGGTTAAATGTGGATATAGGTTTGCTCCCTGAGCTGGAAGGGTCATTTTCAGACATTTCATCACCATCCGAGGTAACATCTTCAGTGAGCCTCTGAATCTTCTCAAAACTTGCTAGTAGTGGAATGGGTCTGGGTGGGTTACTCTGCAGGGCCGGTGTGGACTTGTTGGGCCGAAGGGCCTGTTTCCACACTGTATGAATTCTATGCTTTATAAAATGATCATTGTCACAATGGTGTTGTGCGGACGTACTGTATTTTCTACAACTGTGCGTACACTCCTGTAAAAGTTACATTGTCTATATTAAACACTTTGGAACATCTAGTCATCACAGAGGATGCTATATGAATTCAAGTCTTTTTGTAATCAAAATAATTAAAATGTTAAAAGGGTGGGTTCTATAATGGCCTGGAGACCCACTGACAAAACTCTCTCAGCTAAAACCATCTTACGCCATGGTTTATTTTGCCCAAAGACAATGCAGATGCTACAATAACCCTCAAGACTACTATCAAATAGACACCCTTCATTGGAAAAGGTTGTCTGTCAATCTGTCTACACTCACACATGAAGAAAGGTGAGTAGAAGAGCCCATTCTCATCCTCTGAAACAACAGTACAGTTTGAATCCAGCTTTCTCAGGCAAAATGGGAGACAAAAATACGAGAACATTTCCAAATGATTTTGATTAAATCTCACTAACTTGATTGAGTTTTTTGAAGAAGTGACAAAGAAGATTGAAGAAGGCAGAATGGTGGACGTGGTCTATTTGGACTTCAGCAAAACATTTGACAAGGTTCCGCATGGTATACTGGTTAGCAAGGTTGGATCACATGGGATCCACAGCGAGCCAGCCATTTGGATACAAAACCGGCTTGAAGGGAGGAGTCAGTGGGTGGAGGTGTAGGTTGTCAACAAGTCATGTTCTGTAATGCGAGCTGTTTTCCAGGGAAGGGATGAACATGAGAAGAAGATAGCTATCCTCTCATTGGTTCTTCAAAAATGATAAGATCATAAGACGTATGAGATCGTAGCTGATCTGACTCCACTTTCCTGATCAGTCTTGTGCAGCATTCCTTCAACCCTACACCAGTGTGAAGGCCTCACTTTTGCACACAAATTTCAAGGGTGGGGCTTGAACACACAGTCTTTCTTTTCAATTCGTTCAAGGGATACAGGTGACACTGGCTGGGTCCAGCATTTATTGCCTGTCCCTAGTTGCCCCTTGAGAAGGTGGTGGTGAGCTGCCTTCTTGAACCGCTGCAGTCCATGTCATGTAGGTTGACCCACAATGCCATTAGAGAGGGAATTCCAGAATTTTGACCCAGCTACAGTAAAGGAACAGCGATATATTTCCAAGTCAAGATGGTGAGTGGTTTGGAGGGGAGCTTGCAGGATGTGGTTGTCCCATGTATCTGCTGCCCTTTTCCTTCAAGATGGAAACAGTCATGAGTTTGGAAGTCATGCTGTCTGAGGACAACCTGCACATTCCAAATATCAATGGAGTAAACTTCCTTTAAACCACCTCCGGTGAAGTTACATTCTTCCTTAAATAGGCACACAGTTCTGAATGTGATCTCACCAATGCCTCATACAAATGAAGAATAAAATTCTTACTTTATATTCAGTTCCTCTTGTAATAAAGGATAGCATCTTATTAGCCATCTTGATTACATGTTTCACCTTGTCGACTAATTTTTTGTGAATCATTTAGCAGAATACCCCCCAGTATCTTGTAGTAGTATGGTTAAGGAGAAAGTGAGGACTGCAGATGCTGGAGATCAGGGCTGAAAATGTGTTGCTGGAAAAGCAGAGCAGGTCAGGCAGCATCCAGGGAACAGGCATAAGCCCTTCTTCAGGAATGAGGAAAGTGTGTCCAGCAGGCTAAGATAAAAGATAGGGAGGAGGGACTTGGGGGAGGGGCGTTGGAAATGCGATAGGTGGAAGGAGGTCAAGGTGAGGGTGATAGGCCGGAGTGGGGGTGGGGGCGGAGAGGGCGTTGGAAATGCGATAGGTGGAAGGAGGGTGATAGGCCGGAGTGGGGGTGGGGTGTGAGAGGTCAGGAAGAAGATTGCAGGTTAGGAAGGCGGTGCTGAGTTCGAGGGATTTGACTGAGACCAGGTGGGGGGAGGGGAAATGAGGAAACTGGAGAAATCTGAGTTCATCCCTTGGAGGGTTGGAGGGTTCCTAGGCGGTTAAGGTTATGGTATGGTTAAGGTCTGTTTAAATAATTCTCTACTTTGTTCTTCCTCAGAGGTTCAATGTACCATCACAGATGCTGTTGGGAAGGCTGGCACCTAGGTGATACGGATTAACACCTAAAGGTTCAAGGTAGAAGAATTTTTTTTGATATTCATTCAGGGGATGGCAGTATCATTGGCTAGACCAGCATTTATTCTCCAGCAAGAATTAACCACATTGCTGTGGTTCTGGAGTCATATGTGGTGTTTGCACATTCTCACCATGTCTACGTGGGTTTCCTCTGGGTACTCCAGCTTCCTCCCACAAATTAAAGATGTGCAGGTCAGGTGCACCTTAGTCCAGCAATAATTTAATTAGTCCTTCACCTCCCTGTATATATAATTTCCAAAATCTTGGAAATCACCTTCAAAGCAGCAGAAACATAGTTTAAGGGCAAGTACTGCAGCGAGTTTTGAGAAGGTTTGTAGCTCAGGTTGAGGTTCTGGATGTAGGTTTGCTCGCTGAGCTGGAAGGTTCATTTTCAGACGTTTCATCACCGTATTAGGGAAAGTGGCTGGGGTTTCTAGATGCATTTTGTCTGTTTGTTTGGGTTTGTTGCTGAGAAATCAGTGGACTGTATTCATTGGGTACCCATTCTTTTTGAATACACTGTATAGGTGATTTTTCCTCTGCTCTGCGTTGTTCCTCTGTGCTGCAGTGTGTGGTAGCTTGTTGAAATAATGTTCTAATGCAGCTTCATTTGTGGGTGTTGGGATGATTGCTTCTGTAGTTCAATATTTGGTCTGTATGTGCTGTTTTCCTGTAGACGCTGGTTTGAAGTTCTCCATTGGCTGTTCGCTCTACTGTGACATCTAGGAATGGCAGTTTGTTGTTGTTTTCCCCCTCTTTAATGAATTTAATGCCAGTAAGAATTTTGTTCCAATGAACACAATCTGCCGATTTCTCAGCAACAAATCCAAACAAGCAGACAAAATACTTTGAGAACCCCTAGCCACTCTCCCCTACATCAAAGACATCTTGGAAATGACTGCCGGACTATTCAGACCCCTTGGTACCATAGTAGCCCACAAACCCAACAACACACTAAAACAGCAGCTAATGAACTTGAAAGACCCTATACAGACAACAAGCAAAACTAATGTCATTTACAAAATACCTTGCAAGAACTGTAATAAACACTACATTGAACAAACAGGCAGAAAACTAGCCACCAGGATACATGAACATCAACTAGCCACAAAACAACATGACCCTCTCTCACTAGTATCCTCACATACAGATAAGGAAGGACACCAGTTTGACTGGGCCAACACATCCATCCTCAGATAAGCCAAACAGAGACACACACAAGAGTTGCTAGAAGCATGGCATTCCAACCAGAACTCTATTAACAAACACATTGACTTGGACCTCATTTACCATCTCCTGAGAAAAAGCACAGGAAATGACATCATCATAGGAAATGACATCACCACAGGAAATGACATCGCCAGCCCAAAGAAACCCAAATATATAAATAGGAAGTAGGAATCATCAGCACTGCTTCGTCCAGAGGCTCACTGAAGATGTAACCTAGTATGGTGACAAAACGTCTGAAAATGAAACTTCCAGCTCAGCGAGCAAACCTATATCCAACAAGTCATGTCAGTAGGGAAACAGTTGGCAACTTAAGGTTTTCCAGCCAGGAAAAATGTTGTACTCTCTGGCAGGTTTCAGACAGACCATGAAACCATTGTGCTGCCTGGAAAAGTCACAACCTTGAGTTAAATAAGCAGTCATATGTGTTTTTTTTTTGTTTGCCTATTGAGACCCAGTCCTGCAGAGTTGCTTGTGGACATTTTCCAAATCAATCCGTTCAGAGTCACACTTCTGGAGCAAAGAGGGAGCTGAGCCCAGCTCTCCTGGCCTAGAGGTAGCGACACTACCACTGTGCCACAAAGTTTCCTGTGTGCTTAGAAACATGCCCCTAGCAAAACACTTAAGATTAGATTTTGTCAGCTTCCAATCCAAAAGATGTCTCTACTCCTGGGAGAATGTAGAACCAAAATTCACCTTTGGAAGGTAATAGAAGCCATGAATATTCTGAAGGAAGAGGTGGATAGATTCTCATTCAACAAGAAGGTGAAAGGTTATCAGGAATAGATAAGAATTTGGAATGAACAGATCTACCATGAGCTTATTGAAGAACACAGCAGGTTCAGGGGCCAAATGGTCTACTCCTGTTCCTAATCCATCTGGTTATATGTCAACTGCCTGCATGAACTGGTACCCACACTTTGTGGATTAAAAATTCTTTAATTGGAAGGATATAGACAGCTCTGGATCCATTTTACACATAATTTCAGTTGAAAAGTTTCAAATGAAGGAATTTAAGATTTCTCTGAGTTTGTTTCCATGCAGAGAAGGGATTTAACATTCTACAGTAACCTATCTGAATGTGGTCTATTCAGGGGAAGTTGTGCTGAAAAATGTGTTGCTGGAAAAGCGCAGCAGGTCAGGCAGCATCCAAGGAGCAGGAGAATCGACGTTTCGGGCATAAGCCCTTCTTCAGGAATCTGAAGGATTCCTGAAGAAGGGCTTATGCCCGAAACGTCGATTCTCCTGCTCCTTGGATGCTGCCTGACCTGCTGTGCTTTTCCAGCAACACATTTTTCAGCTCTGATCTCCAGCATCTGCAGTCCTCACTTTTTCCTCGGGGGAAGTTGTGTTTGACTTATTGTACTGAGTATAATACATGGCAATTACAATGCTACATTGAGTCTGGAGGTTAGATTGCCTCAAAATTGCTCTTGCAAGAAAGATTCACCAAAAGTACTTAGAAATGTAGCACTGGTAATAAAAATAACATTATGTTTGAAGAGAAGGAGTATGTGACTAACATACAAGTTGTGCATTTTTGCAATTGTGTAAGGGTAAGATACACTACAGAGCAAGTGGTTGCGTCTGAGTTGACCACACTTTACATTTCACATGTGAGGCTAGGGAACTTGGCTGAATCACTTTGCTACTAAGCAGCTCCCTTTGGGTGTGAGCATCCAATACCAGACAGTGAAGAGCTTTTGCTCCATCTAGACACTCCCTCACAATTGTAAAACCTAGCTCTAACCCTAACTCTAATACATTCGTAAACCCACATGAGCATGTGATCATCTGGAAGAAAAGAGATAAAAGTTCAATGCAGAAAAACATTCCTTTCTGACCTGTCAATCAAACCCAGTTCCGGAGACTCCAGCCTAACACGTTGCCTTGATCTTTTGCAATTTGCTTACTGGTGCAACAGGTCCATAGCAAACACTATCTTCCTGGCCCTGACCCATCCCTGGAACATCTGGATAACAAGGATACCTATGTCAGGCTCCTACTTATTGACTACAGCTCTGTCTTCAACACCATAATTCCAAATAAACTTATCTCTATTTACCGAGACCCACATCTCCATTCCCCCCTCTGTAACTGGATCCTTGATTTCCTGATCCATGGCCTGCCATCAGTAAGGATAAGCGACAACACCACCTCCACCATCATCCTCAACACTGATACCCACAAGGCTGTGTACTTAGCCCCTTACTATATTTCTTATAAACTCACAACCGCATGGGTAACTTCCTTCCCAACTCCATTTACAAGTTTGCTGACAACACCACCGTTGTAGGTCAGATCTCAAACGACGACAACACAATATACAGGAAAGAGACAGAGTACTTAGCGGCATAGTGTAAGACAACACTCTCTCCATCAATGTCAACAAAATGAAGGAGCTGGTCATTGACTTCAGGAAGTGGAGTGGACAGCACGCCCCTGTCTGTATCAATGGGGCTGAGGGGGGAGATGGTCAAGAGAGTCAGGTTCCTGGGAGTGATGATCCCCAACAATCTGTCCTCGTCCACCCAAGTTGACACAATGGTCAAGAAAGCACTACAACATTTATACTTCCTCAGGAGGCTAAGGAAATTCAGCATGTCTATAAGGACTATTACCAATGTTTACAGATGCACCACAGAAAGCATCCTATCTGGATGTATTCACAGTGTGGTATGGAAACTGTTCTTCCCACGACCGCAAGAAACAAGAGAGAGTCCTGAACACAGCCAGTCCATCACCCAAACCAGCCTTCCATTCACTGACTCCACCTATACTTCCCACTGCCTCGGGAAGGCACCAACATCATAAAAAATGCCTGCCCTCTGTTGGGCACATGGTATAAAAGTTTGAATGCATGTACAAACAGATTCAGGAACAGCTTCTTCCCCACTGTTATCAGCTTTTTGAACAGACCTCTCAAATGTTAATGTTGATCTCTCTCTCTCTCTCTCTCTCTCTCTCTCCACCTTTTCTGTGGCTGTAACACTGTGTTCTGCTAACCTGATGCACTATGTATGAAATGATCTACATGTAAAACAACATTTTTCACTGTATTTCAGTACATGTGATAAAATAAATCCAACTGAAACTAATGCACATGTAATGTACACCTTCTGATGTAAGATGGCAGTGGAGTAACAGAGCAGCGTGTAGGCTCTTACTCGGAGCCCATCCAAACCCAGCTGTTTCCTTCTTTGTTTCAATGTTTCTTCTGCTCTTTCCTTGTACTTTATTTTCCTTTCCTTTTGGCCTTTTTTTTTTCTTTTCTGTGGTGGGTTGGTTGGCAACACAGGCAGGGTAGTGAGAGCAGGCCGCATGTGGAGTGGTGGACGTGCCTTCTCCCAGTGATAGGGACATGGCAGCAGATGGGTGCATCCTTCCGGCATTCCAGACCAGCAGCAGTGGCAGTGAGGTCATCATCCTGGCATTCCAGGCCATCAGTAGTGGCAGTGAGGTCATCATCCTGGCATTCCAGGCCAGCAGCAGCAGCAGTGAGGTCATCATCCCAGTGTTCCGAGTCAGCAGCAGTGGCAGTGACATCATCATCCTGGCATTCCAGGCCAGCAGCAGTGGCAGTGAGGTCATCATCCTCGCATTCCAGGCCAGCAGTAGTGGCAGTGAGGTCATCATCCTGGCATTCCAGGCCAGCAGCAGCAGCAGTGAGGTCATCATCCTGGCATTCCAGGCCAGCAGCAGTGGCAGTGAGGTCATCATCCCTGTGTTCCGAGTCAGCAGCAGTGGCAGTGACATCATCATCCTGGCATTCCAGGCCAGCAGCAGTGGCAGTGACATCATCATCCTGGCATTCCAGGCCAGCAGCAGTAGCAGTGAGGTCATCATCCCTGTGTTCCAGGCTGGCAGCAGCAGACTGTTCAAGATGGCGGCACCCACGAGATGACGTCTGCAGCCGGAGTGGGACCTGTGACCTGGTGGTGGCCTGGTCTGGCAGAGGAGCCGGGGTCTCTTAGCTTCAGGGTGAGTGTGAGTTCAGCGTGTGTCAGTGTAGTTAGCCCAGCGACAAAGAGATGGCACCTGAACCGGGGTGGCTCCTACGTTGGTGGGTCTGGCGAGTCAGCAGTGAGGCAGTGGAGGGTATCCCTTGAGGCTTGGTACTGGCATGGACCAGATCGGAAAGACTGACATTCTGAACTTGTTACTTCTTTATTTTTCTAATTTATTCCCATGACCTATAACACTGGACTATTTATTTCTTTACTTTTCTGATTAGTTTTTTTCATTTCCTAAGAATTTGATTTTTAAGTATGTGTACCAGGGTACCTTTGTATCTAAGATGGTGCTGTAATACAGAAACTGTAAACTTTTTACTTATGACAATAAAGCTAATTCAATTCAATTCAATTCAAACGTTTTTATCCAATATCTCCTGCTGATTATAATCGTATTAGTGTCACTTGAGAAGGTGATATTTGAATGTGGAGCAATTAGTGTACAATAATGCTGGGAATTTGTTGATTAGTTATTTGTCACCACTGCCCTGTTCACACAAGTGGGGCATTAGCAGAATGAAAATCACACCCTCCCACAACCTGAGACAATCGGCAAGGTTCGCTTTGATTCAAGGACAAGTTCATTTTCACTGTGATTTGAACATGGGCTTTAATACTTAAACGAAAATCAGTTCCAACTCTAGCTCACAATTCCTTCCTTCACAGCAACAGGTTGCTCCAGTAAAACTAATGGCTTGATGTGGTGTCAGAACTATTCATTACTTGTGATAGCAGAAATGAGGCAATTGTAATTTCTGTAAGCCAAGGGAACCTGTAACCATTGAAACATTGCACTCATTGTTGCGTTAATCCTACCTATATTCAATACATGCTCTCAAAGTATTTCAGTCTGTGTAAGTTTCTGATTTAATGTCCAATTTGCAATTGTATCCCTTGTGCATTAATTTTGCATGCAACTTAATTCTAACCCTCGGTCCAGTTTCATACCATCTGTAAAGGGTTTAGAGCAGGACCTGGTCCGTTAGCTCAGTTGGCCAGACAACTGGTTTATGATACAATTTAACACCAACAGCATGAGTCCAATTCCTACACTATCTGAGGTTATTATGAAGGGCTGTACATCTCAATATCTAGGTAAAAACAATGACTGCAGATGCTGGAAACCAGAGTCTAGATTAGAGTGGTGCTGGAAAAGCACAGCAGTTCAGGCAGCATCCAAGGAGCAGGAAAATCGACATTTCGGGCAAAAGCCCTTCATCATCTTAATGTCTCCCCTCACCTGAGGTGTGGTGACCTCACCAGCATCTCATCACATTTCCAGAGATTGGATTATGGCCAATATTTTGGGAATGTGGTCACACAGTGAGGAGTGAAGCTATGGGGGAAGGTGCATTCTTTTGAGAAAGAGGGTTGAGAGCAGCAATCAGGATTCCATCCTTATGAATGTAGAGTTTTTTTCAGAAGGAATAATTTTAATATAATGCCAAGGTACCAACACACAATATCTGCTACTGTACACAAACATATACATTGCTGAGGCAAGCACTGCCTGGAATAAGGTCGACAGACCTTATCAACAATCAAAAATGCTTAACAGTTCCTGATTGAACAGAAATGTAACTACTTAAATAGCAATTCATCAACAATCTGGAGTCTCAGTCAATCAAAGCTGGAAGTTCCTGTCTTCCTGGTGGTGGGAATTGAATAAAGATTTGTACAACTGTTGTCTTTCACTGTATCTCACACCTGCACACACACAACATGGGGACTGGGGAAAAATAAGCACTACCGCAGTAGCAGTAGTGTGGGGTTTTTTTTTAAAAGAAAGAAAAAATATCTAACCAGGAGATTAGGTTTTTAAAAAAGAACATAAAATGATTAGAATCTGCTCAGTTTAGGGACTGAAAAAATAAAAGAAGAAAAAAAAACAAAGCTGGAAGTTACATGACACCCGATTATTGTCCAACAGGTTTATTTGAAATCACAAGCTTTCAGAGCGGTGCTTCATCAGGTCAAGTGGAGGGAAGTGCACAGACACAGAATATATCAGCAAAGAGATCATTACAAGATAATTCCAGGTTATTAAGAATGTGATTTCAAATAAACCTGTTGGACTACAACCTGCTGTTGTGTGACTTCTGACTGTGTCTGCCCCAGTCCAACACCAGCACCTCCAAATCAGTCATTCAACAAAGGCAAGAACTCAGGGTTCAAAATTAATCATCCACCACACCTCCTTGATGCCTTCCACTAACCACTCCCTCAATCTCCATTGTTACCCAAGAGGAAAGATCTCTCATGGTTAAAGAAAATCAACTAATCACGTTTCACCATGTTACTAAATATACTGGGATTTAAATTGAACTGAAATGAATTTAGAATTAATCTTATCTAAAATTACCAATGGTATTTAACATTGCGAGAACTCTGCCTTCTAGAAGAATTTAACTCATGCATTCCTCTATTCATTGTCTACAAAACAGAAATGTAAAAACAATGTGTTGTCATTTAGTTCCTCCACAGAGACACTGTCTTCCTTGCAGGGATTTGATTCTGTAAACATACTTACGTTGGTAAGAAGAGGCAAGTTGTAACCAGCATGCTGCAGACATTCATTAACTGAGGAATGGATTGTAGGGAACAAACTAAAGACCTTCCAGATCTGTACTCCATAGCTGCTCACTGTCTTAACTGTGATGTGGAGGTGCCAGCGGTGGATGGGGTTGACAAGGTCAGAAGTCACATGATGCCAGGTTATAGTCCAACAGGTTTATTTAAAATCACAGGCTTTCAAAGTGTAGCCCTTCATCAGGTGACTATAACCTGGTATCATGTGACTTCTGACACTGTTTTAACTAGCTACGCCACCAGGGAACTAACATCAAAGGAAGTTTACAATGACAAATTGTATCAATTTCCAAAAAGATGGGGAGAAAATGTACAAGCGATCAACAATCATATGATCAGAAAATTTTGCCACAGACAAGACTCCCATTTGGCCCATTGCCCCTGTCCCACTCCTTGAGGCAGCTGTCTGGTTAGTCCTTATCCTTGTAAGTTTCACACAACCCTTAAATTTTCTACCTTTGAATATTTATGCTGTTCCTTTTAAAAGTCACTATTGACTTAGTTTTATTTTTGAAAATCGGTCATGCACAGGATTTGTGGAATAGTTGACAAGGATTGTATTTAGTTTCTTTGCCTCATCGGCTTTCAGCAGCTGCCGGTTATGTGGGTTAGGTACACCAACAGTGCTGTTAAGGAGCAAGTTCCTGGATGTTCACCCAGCAAAAGTGATATAGTTCAACGTCAGTTTGGTATGTGGCTTGGAGAAGATCCTAAAGATCGCGGGTTTAGAAGGGGATCTTTGCCGAGTTGCTGCTTGTGTATATGGTTCACCAGGCTGCCACTGTGTGTTGGTCATGATGAGAGTGAGCGTTTAATGTTTTGGGTTCCAATCAACTGGGCATCTTTGTCATGGACGATGTAAAACTTGAGTTTTGGAGTTGCACTCATCCAGGGAAGTGGGAAGTGTTCCAACACACTCCTGACCTGTGTCCGGTGGATGGTGGACGGGCTTTGGGGAGTCAGGAGGTGAGATGCTTGCAGTACAAATGCTAGCCTTTGTTCTTGTAATAACAGGAATTACATGCTGGCCAAGCTAAGTTTCCAATTGATGGTGACCCTCAAGGTGTTGACAATGCTGTTGAATGTCATGGGGAGCTGGTTAGACTCACCCTGTTTTGGAGATGGGCATTGTCTGGTACTTGCCATTGAGTTGACTTGGATTTGATTTGATTTATCATCGTCAGATGTACTTAACTGCAGAGGAAAACTGTTTTGCGAGCAGTACCGGCAGATCATAACAAACAAGTACGTAAAGGTCATAGGGCACCTAGACAGAGTGAGGCATACAGGGTTTCACTGCACAGGAGGGGCACAAAGCAAGATCAACATTATCTGAAGTTAGAGAGGTCCATTCATTAGTCTAACAACAACGGGGAAGAAGTTGTCCCTGAACCTACTGGTGCATGTTCAGGCTTCTGTATCTTCTACCTGATGGAAGAGGTTGTATGACAGCAATATCAGAGTGGGATGATGTTGGCCACCTTTCTGCAGCAGCGAGAAGTATAAATGGACTCCATGGACGGGAGGTTGGTTTCTGTGATGGTCTGGGCTGTGCACACCACCTTCTGTAGTTTCTTATGGTCGTGGGCAGAGCAGTTGCTGTACCAGGCCATTCTGCACCCAGACAAATTCAATAGTGCATCTGTAAAAGTTGGTGAGGTTCTTTATGGACGTGCCGAATTTCCTAAGCCACCTGGGGAAGAAGAGGTGTTGTGTTCTCTTGCCAGTCACATTTATGTGGGAAATCCAGGAGAGATGGGCGTTTATCTTCACTCTGAGAAACTTGACCCTCTCCACCTCAGCTCCATTGATGTGAAAATGGGCGTGTTCTCCTCCTTTCTTCCTGAAGTCAATAATCAGTTCCTTTGTATTGCCAACATTGAGACAGTTCTCATCGCACAACGGAGCTCTCTATCTCCTTCCTGTACTCTGATTCATTGTATTTTGATCATTCAAGTTTCATGATTGACAAGTCTGGCTGGATGAGAACAGACCTCCTCTGCCCTTTTAGGCGATGCAGTTCAGAATACAACAATACATTGCCTAAAATAAAGTCCCGGTATCTCAGGCCCCATCGGAAATTAAATCTGCATCCATTGGTCACTAATCTTCTTCCAGTGAAAGTGTTAATACTCCCGATCTTATTGTGCCACTGAAGAGTATCCGGAGGTAAATGAAGTATTAATTTTACTTTTAAGACTAATCTTACAATCGTTTTACTTTGCTATGAGGTCTGCCGGAGAGATTCCGTCATCTCCTGTTAAGTTATATACAGCCTCGTTAATATATTACACAGTTTGTTGTAACTCTTTATACTACAGGGACAACATTTCCTTTAGTTTATCAAAACCCATCTGGGTCACTAGTGTCCTTTAGGGAAGGAAACTGCCATTCTTACCTGGGCTTGCCTACATGTGACTCCAGACCCACAGCAATGCGATTGACTCATTGACTAATTGCTCTCTGAGCAATTAAGGATGGGCAATAAATGCTTCCCCAGCCAGCTATGCCTTCACCCTGTGAATAAAAAAGGAAATGTGGAATTCCTGAATTAAATCTCCCTTATCTGTTCTAAAGACAACAATTGCAGTTTCTCCAGTCTCTGTAAATAACTTGAGGTCACTCAGTCCTGGTCCCACTTTGACCTATCTCTGCGCACTCACCTCAAAGCTCTTGTATTCTCCCTCTGGTATTCACCAGGACCACATGCTGAAGTCTAACTAGGAAATGTTAACGGGTTTAGCACAATTTCCTTGCTTTTGTATTCCATGTTTCTTTAAAAAATCCATTTTCTAAATTCATCGTGCAGTGATTTCTGAAACTCCTCCAGTTCCCTCTCATTGCTGTTAATTTGTACAAATCATTTCACGTTGCACCATCTTGTTTCTCCTTCTGAAAGGCAAGTGGTCACACTTCTCTGCAATAAGTTTAACCTGTCACATGTCTGATCATTTGGCCAGACTGCCTCCAACAACAACTTTCATTTGTTAGCATGTTTAAGACTCTTGTCACAGGGGGGTGATACAAAGTAAAATGTGACTCAGAGCCACATTACACTCTTTTTATAAAGAGATATTGGGACAGAGATTCAAGCACTTGGTCAGACGCAATAGAGTTTAAGAATGAGAGAGATATATTGAGAGGTTCTGGAGGGGAATTCCATGGTGTAGGGTACAGGAGACTGAGAATACAGCAACCAATGGTGCAGCAAAGAAATTCTGGGATGTAGGAGGAACCAGACTGACTGGAATGAAGCTGTGTTGGAGACCAAAAAACTGCAGATGCTGGAATCCAAGGTAGACAGGCAGGAGGCTGGAAGAATACAGCAAGCCAGGCAGCATCAGGAGGTGGAGAAGTCAACGTTTCAGATATAATCCTGAAGAAGTGTTACATTCAAAACGTTGACTTCTCCACCTCCTGATGCTGCCTGGATAGGAATGAAGCTGTCACATTTCTGTGGGATTGAAAACACTCACTGAGGAAGGAAATCAATAGGGCTGCTTATTGGTCATGGAGAGCCTGACTCCATCCACCCATGCTCCTTTTGTCTAAATTAAAAAAAAACACAAAGCTATTTCCTCTGTTTTCCATGGACTGGACACTTTGACACCAGGTCTATAACATCCCTCTTCAAGAGAACCAGGTCAGATAAACCCCTCTTAAAGACATATTTCATCACACACAACCATTCAGCAAATTTCTATTAACGGCAATTTGTTAATGATCAGATCATGTTGACCTATGGATAATTATTGGCTAGGACAATGAGGAGACCTCTCCATTTCCTTTAATAATCCCATGGTATTTGTACATTTACAAGCCTCAGTGTAATGTTTCACCTCAAAGACAGCACCTCCAAAAGTGTAGCTAACCCTTAGTCCTCTAAGTCACTCACCACCCTGACTTGGAAGTATTTTGCTGTTCTTTCACTGAGTTAAAATCCTGAAACTCCCTCCTTATGACATTTCTGGATCTATGTATAGGAGCTGCTCAAGAAGGCAGCTCACCACCACCTTCTCAAGGAGCAACTAAGGACAGGCAATAAATGCTGGGCCCATAAGTGAATGAAAATAAATATATATGTGAACAAGTTTTCGAACATTTCTCACATATCCCCCTTCTCTTTCCATTTTCTCCTTTCTCTGTCTTGTCTTTCTCTCTTATCCTCTGTCCTTATCCCCCTCCGTTTCCCTCCTTTTCCCCTTACCTCTTTCACCCTCACCACTTGATACATAACTCTCCTTTCTCCCTCTTTCCCTTTCCCTCCCCTGTCTCATTTTCTCTTCCCTCCCTTCTCTCCCTCTGCCCTCTATTCCTCACTCTCTTCTCTCTCCTATGCTTCCTTCCCATCATCCTTTCTTTCTCTCTCTTTCTTTGTTTTGTTTCTCATTCCTTTTCCCTATCTCAAATCTTACCCATTTTCTCTCAATTTGTTATTTTAAGGCTCTACGTTTGGTCTGAAGCTCGATTTACATGCAACGGTTACAACAGACAATTTAGAGAAAAGCTAGAGTGCAGGAGATAATGTTCTCTCCCACTGCACACCCAATTTACTTAAGCTGCAAATTACAGATGGTCTGTGAGACAGAACATCTGTAATAATGTAAGTGGTCATTTCTATTTTTATGCAAGTCTCGAATTCCAACGGACCAAATCGCTACTCAAGCTGTTCTATTGTGTAGTTATCTTGATACACACAAAAGTTTCAACAGCATTTAAATGCAAATTCTTGATTTGGATATAATCGCACAATCAAACTGTACCAAGAAATTGGAACCCATTGTATGGATCTAATCACTTACGTGTAAAAATAAGTATTTTGTGTTATATTTATTTGTCCCAAAGAGATGACTCACTCAGATGTGGAGCAAAGATTATAAATTGCTTGTTTTTTATCTGAGGTTTATAGAAATCTTGATGCAGTGGTAATCTGAGTAAGCATAATAGCTTAGAAACTGCTGTCAAAATAATGACGGGGCTAATAGTGTTCAGTTATTCAGGTACAAATTGCACAGTATGGTCAGACAGGGTGACATGCACAATTGAATATGTTTTGCTGTTGTTATAATCCCAGAAGTTAGTAAAACTGGACAAGTGAGGTTAACTAGGGTGATTCTTGGCATGGAGCAACTGTCTTATGAGCAAACGCTAAACAGAGTGGGACTCTACTCACTGGATTTTCAAGGAATGAGAGGTGATCTCATGGAAACATATCAGATTCTTAAGGGCCTTGACAGGGTCAATGCTGAGAGGATGTTTCTCCATGTGGGAGAGTCTGGGACCAGAGGGTACACTCTCAGAATAAAGGGGCACTAATTTCAGACTGAGATGAAGAGGAATTTCTTCTCTTCTAGAGTAATGATTTGGAGATGCCGGTGTTGGACTGGGGTGGACAAAGTTAAAAATCACACAACACCAGGTTATAGTCCAACAGGTTTATTTGGAAGCACTAGTTTTCAGAGCACTGCTCCTTCATCAGGTGGTATCAGATCATAAGACACAGAATTTATAGCAAAGGTTTACACTGTGACTTAACTGAAATTGTATATTGAAAAAGATCTGGATTGTTTGTTAAGTCACTCATCTTTCAGAATGACCATGTTGGTTTCAGTTCTTTCATATGTAAATCACAAACTCTTTTAAACATTACATTCTCTAGTGAACTTTAACAACTGGTGTCATGTTGGCCCAGGTAATTTAAGGTGTCAGCTGCCCTGTGTGAGACTGTCTGTGCCATAATGGTCAGACTGATTCTAATCTAAGAAACGGATATACAGAATCTGACATGGATTCATGCAATTTTTTGAGCAAAGTAAAACGTAATTCTGCAAGTACAAATTCACCCCACAAACTTATATGTGTATGTGTGCGTGTATGTGTGGGTGGGTGGGGTTTATGAGTGTCTGTGAGAGAGTGTGTGTATGTGTGTGAGTGTGAATGTAAAGGGGCATAAGTCTGTGAGAGGGTGCGTGTGGGAGTGTATGTGTGAGCATATGAAAGAGGCTCTCCGTGAGTGTATGGATCTGTAGGAGTGTGTGTGTGCGCGCACGTGTGTGTCTGTAGGAGTGTGTGTGTACGCGTGTGTGTGTGTCTGTAGGAGTGTGTGTGTGTGTGTCTGTAGGAGTGTGCATGTGTGTGTTGTGTGTGTCTGTAGGAGTGTGTGTATGCGTGTGTGTGTCTGTAGGAGTGTGTGTGTCTATAGGAGTGTGTGTGTGTTGTGTGTGTCTGTAGGAGTGTGTGTGAGTGTGTGTAGTGCAATAGTGTGTAGTGTTTAGTATACTTCACAACCACCTGATGAAGGAGCAGCTCTCAGAGGGTTGTGAGTCTTTGAAACTCCTTGCCCCAGAGAGAGAGTGCAGTGGGGGCAGAGTTCTTGTGCACATTTAAGGCCGAGAGACTCAAATTCTTGATCAATCAGGGAATCGAGGGTTATGGTGGAAAGGGAAGGAAAGTGAATGTGAGGAATGTCAGATCATCTGTGGCCCTATCAAATGACATAGCAGGCTAGTGGGGCCCAATGGCCTTCTCTTGTTCCTATTTTCTATGGTCTTAAGTCAGAACTCAGGATGAAATCTGGCTTGATCAATCATAATTTTTATTTGGGATACACAGACATTGGCTACTTCACTGACTATTCCCAGCTGAACCTCATGAAAAGTCATGTCTACTTAAACTACTAAAATAATTTTAAGACACTGTTTCAACTTTGGAAACCTGGACTGCGACAAACCCACCTGCCCTTCTGTGGGTATGAAACTGATTGTCTCAACTAAAACCTGACTATAGTCCCTGCTCTTCCTCAAAGTTACAAAAGTTCAACTCAGTAAGCACTTTTCAATTAACTCTCCAGAGACTGATCAAATCGTTTACCTTCTGTCCAAAGTTACCTGGGAAATGATGCAAGCACTCACTTACCCTCCAACTTCTTAAAAATATTGTTACATTCACAGAACTAAAACCAAAAACCCATTTATCTCTGCTCTCAACCCCAAATGATAACAACATATTTTAAACCTTTATCATAACATCGAAGGGATCCCTCTTCACTACTAGTTTTATGGAAATCGTATCTCATTGTCTGGCTCACTATTGAATTTCATTAAACAACATGATGTTCACGTAATTTCAGGAGATACAAAGGCACGTGCATCTTCCCAGCCCAGGGAAGATGGAGTTAGATCAGAGGGGCAGGTTAAATTGGACGTAGTGGTGGCCCAGGTATTTTGCTATTGTTGTAGCAGCATCACTACTCTGGGGGGAGATTGAAATGTCAGTCGACATTTTCTTTCAAGGGCAAGACCTGAGGAAATAAGAGAGATAAAGTCTCCATGCTATATTGATGGGGTCACAGGGATGAAATGCAGTAGCCCTGAATTAATTTCTTGAGGCTGATACAATTACAACATTTAAAAATCACCTGGATGGGTTTATGAATAGGAAAGGTAAACATAGAACATTACAGCACAGTATAGGTCCTTCGGCCCTCAATGTTGCGCTGACCTGTCTGAAGCCCATCTAACCTACACTATTCCACTCTCGTCTATATGCCTATCCAATGACCATTTAAATGCCCTTAAAGTTCGTGAGTCTACTACTGTTGCAGACAGTGTGTTCCACGTCCCTACCAGTCTCTGAGTAAAGAAACTACCTCCGACATCAATCCTTTATCTATCACCTCTGAATTTAAAGCTATGCCCCCTTGTGCTAGCCATCACCATCTGTGGAAAAAGGTTCTCACAGTCCACCCTATCTAACCCTCTGATTATCTTATATGTCTCAATTAAGTCACCTCTCAATCTTCTTCTCTCTAATGAAAACAACCTCAAATCTCTCAGCCAATCTTCATAAGACCTTCCCTCCATACTAGGCAATATCCTAATAAATCTCCTCTGAACCCTTTCCAAGCCTCCACATCCTTCCTATAATGCAGCGACCTGAACTGAATGCAATACTCTAAGTGCAGCCTGGTTTTGTACCAGAGTTTTGTACAGTTGCAGCATGGTCTTGTGGCTCCAAAACTCAATCCTTCTACCAATAAAAGCTAACACACCATATGACTTCCTAACAACCCTATCAACCTGAATCTATGTACATGGACACTAAGATCTCTCTGCTCATCTACATTACCAATAATGTTACCATTAGCCTAGTACTCTTTATTCCTGTTGCTCCTTCCAAAATGAATCACCTCACAATTTTCCACATTAAACTCCATTTGCCACCTCTCAGCCCACCTCCGCAGCTTACCTATGTCCCTCTGTAACCTACAACATCCTTCAGCACTATCCACAACTCCACCGACCTTAGTGTCATCTGCAAATTTACTAACCCATCCTTCTACAACTTCATCCAGGTCATTTATAAAACTGACAAACAGCAGTGGACCCAAACAGATTCTTGCAGTACACCACTTGTAGTGAACTCCAGGATGACCATTTCCCATCAACCACCACTCTCTGTCTTCTTTCAGCAAGACAATGTCTGATCCAAACCGCTAAATCGCCCTCAATCCTATGCCTCTGTATATTGTGCAATAGCCTATCGTAGGGAACCTAATCAATGCTTTACTGAAATCCATATACACCACATCAACCGCTTTACCCTCATCCACCTGTTTGTTCACTTCAAAGAACTCAATGAGGTTTGTGAGGCACAACCTACCCTTTACGAAACCGTGTTGACTACCTCTAATCAAATTATTATTTTCTAGATGATTATAAATCCTATCTCTTATATCCTTTTCCAACACTTTACCCACAACCGAAGTAAGGCTCACTGGTCTATAATTACCAGGGTTGTCTCTACTCCCCTTCTTGAACAACGGGACAACACTTGCTATCCTCCAGTCTTCTGGCACTATTTCTATAGACAATGACAACATAAAGATCAAAGCAAAAGGCTCTGTAATCTTCTCCCTGGCTTCCCAGAGATTCCTAGGATAAATCCCATCCAGCCCAGGGGACTTATCTATTTTCAAACTTTCAAGAATTGCTCGGGAATACTGGGATATGGGCCAAATGCTGGCAAGTGGGGCTAGATTAGTTTGGGATATCTGGTCGGCATGGACGAGTTGGACCGAAGGGTCTGTTTCAGTGCTATGAAGCTCTATGGCTCCATGACTCTACCCACCCCTCCATCATTTGAGAATCACTCCCATGATATTACTAGCTTCAGATCTTTTCATCTTATTCATTCAATGCAGACCATTGGACGTGTTTTAATGTTGATAGACTCTGTCTTTGGTGAATGGGGCTGCTGGCCTATCATTACTGCAGCCCATCTGATTGGGAAGGACCCTTGGGAGACTGTCCTTAAAGGGACGTTAATAAAAGATGGATCCAGTTTGGAGGTTACCTCCAGAGGAAAAGCACCAATGCAACGTGCACCAAAGGACTGATGCAATGTGCAAATTTGGAACCCCATATGGCCCAAAATTGCGATCTTCTCACCTCCCTCCAGGCCAATACCTCCTCATAAATGGAAGTTAAGTCATCATTTCATGTCTGAATAACATTTTAACAACATGACAAGTGTGGGTTACTGACAGGAAACCGCTCTGGCACTGGAAATTAATTGTTACCAATTTCAAAGTCATATTTTACTTACTGTTGGAAATTTTAAAAATATTTTTTCTCATCTGTATTTTTCTCTTTTCTAAGCTTTCTTTCCCTCTCTTTATTTTCTTTTTCTGAATTGACATTGAATTCCTCGACTGTAATTTACTAGTTCAGATTTTATGCTGTTAATTTCACAACCCTCCAAATTGGTAATGGGGATCGGTAGCTCAGTCACCTGACCAACTGGTTTGAAGTGTGATTGTTGATTCCAACAGCGTGGGTCCAATTCCTGGTCTGCTTATGGTTTCCAGGAAGGGCTCTCATTTTCAACCTCTCCCCTTCCCTAAGATTTGGTGATCCTCAGGTTATAGAGTCATAGAGTTATTGAGGTGTACAGTACAGACACAGACTCTTCAGTTCAACTATTCATGTAGACTAGATATCCTAAATTAATCCTAAATGCTTGCCAGCATTTGGTCCATATCCCTCTAACCCTTTCCTATTCACATAACCAACAAATGCCTTTTAAAGCTGTAATTGTACCAGCCTCCACCACTTCCTCTGGCAGCTCATTCCATACACGCATTACACTCCACGTGAAAAAAATTGACTTTTGGGTCCCTTTTAAATCTTTAACCTCTCACTTTAAACCGATGCACTCTAGTTCTGGATTCCCCCACCCCAGGGGACAAAACCTTATCTATTTACCCTATCCATGCCCCTCATGATTTTATAAACTTCTATAAGGTCAAGCCTCCACCACTACCTCTGGCAGCTCATTCCATACACGCATTACACTCCACGTGAAAAAATTGACTTTTGGGTCCCTTTTAAATCTTTAACCTCTCACTTTAAATCGATGCACTCTAGTTCTGGATTCCCCCACCCCAGGGGACAAAACCTTATCTATTTACCCTATCCATGCCCCTCAGGATTTTATAAACTTCTATAAGGTCATCCCCTCAGCTTCCAACGCTCCAGGGAAAACAGCCCTGGCCTATTCAGCCTCTCCCTATAACTCAAATCCTCCAACCCTGGCAACATTCTTGTAAATCTTTTCTGAACCTCTTCAAGTTTCACAACATCCTTTCTATATAGGGAGACCAGAATGGCACACAATATTCCAAACGTGATCTAACCAATGTCCTGTAAAACCACAACATGACCTCCCAACTGCTATTCTCAATGCACTGAACAGTAAAGGCAAGCATACAAAGCCTGCATACCATCCTGTCTACCTTTGACTCCACTTTCAAGGAACTATGAACCTGCACTCCAAGGTCTCTTTGTTCAGCAACATTGTCCAGGACCTTACCATTAATTGTATAAGTTCTGTCCTAATTAACTACCACCAGTCACCTCTCTCTCTCATCTCTGATAAGCGAGTGGGGCAGTGGTGACTTTTACTTTAGCATTTTAGCTTAATCTGATTGGTTTAGGAGTTAGGCTGTTGCTTGACCAGTTTGTTCTGTTCCAAGTTGTTCTGTAGAGAATAGTTTGCTATTTTCATGTATACCACCAGCAAGTTTCAGGGCAAAATATTGTCAACATAGAATTATCGCAGAAAGTATATGTATTGCATGGGAATTTGGGGCCCATTCTATTTATATTTCCACTCAATAGTTCCTCAATTAGGAGAAAGTAGGACTGCAGATGCTGGAGAAATAAAGTCAGAAAGTGTGGCGCTGGAAAAGCACAGCAGGTCAGGCAGCATCAGAGGATCTAGGAATAAGCAAGAAATGCAGTCTCACCCAGTGACACCCACATCCCATGAGCAAATATAAAAACAACCATCTAAAACCTCCAAACAGGCATTGATCTGAAAAGTATATGGATACCTTAAGATATTCAAATGCTTACCCATTGCTTTTCATCCTTGCTTTGATCTGGGGCATTTCATGAACTATTCACATCATTAAAAATAACAGTGAAATTCTCTTTAACCCTCCAGTCTTCTAACACTTACCTAAATGGATCCATGTTTTATGATTAAAATTTATCTCGCTCTGAGAAGTGGATGGACTTCTAATGTGCAGAAACTTTGGGTGATCTGACAATTAGTGAATTCCAGAGTTTAAACTTTATTGCTGGAACAGCACAGCAGGTCAGGCAGCATCTAGGGAACAGAAGATTCGACGTTTCGGGCACTTCTAATGTGCAGAAACTTTGGGTGATCTGACAATTAGTGAATTCCAGAGTTTCAATTGCCTTGTGTTTACAACTCGGTAAAAACAAGGACTGCAGATGCTGGAAACCAGAGTCTAGATTAGAGTGGTGCTGGAAAAGCACAGCAGGTCAGGCAGCATCCGAGGAGCAGGAAAATTGATTTTTTGGGCAGAAGCCCTTCACCAGGAATGATGAAGGGCTTCTGCCTGAAACATTGATTTTCCTGCTCCTCGGATGCTGCCTGACCTGCTGTGCTTTTCCAGCACCACTCTAATCTAGACACTTGTGTTTACAAATGCAATTTCTCTAAAACTGCAAGCGATATTCCTACAATATATGAATAATGGAATTATACATTTTCACAAACTATTATTTATGGTACATTAAATGCAGCACGGTCTTTCTTAGAAGTAATTTACAAGACGTGCTTATGAAAAATCAAATAGCAGAAGGGAACCTGCCAAGTTTGCCCATTGCACAACATAATTTCTAATAAAAATCAGAATTAGTAACAAAATTTGGAAGGTACCATGAAAGAATTGCAATTAATACACTTAGGCAGTTGTAAGTAAAGAAATCATGAAGTTTCAATCTGAATCACCAATTTATGTGTACATTGTATTCATATTAACGCAATATTATACATCTGTTTTTTTAATGAAGATTTAGTATCTTTGTAGCCATTTCCCTCATTGTCAAGATCCTAATGCCCAGAGGTTCAGTGAGTTTACATTGCATTGCATAGCTCATACATAATGCAGCACAATGCTGATTGTATTTGTTCTATGCAAATGTCAACCCATCAAAATGCATATTTCTACAATAACAGCAGTTTATCTTTCAACATGGAAATCTACAGCCTTCTGGACTCAACACTGAGTTTGACAACTTCCATCCTGTTCGGTTCATGTTTGTCCTCCTCTTTATACTGATCCTCATCACATCTCTTTCTTTCTCCATCTTACTGCATTCAGGTGGCTTTTATCTAGCAATGCACACAACCTAATTTGGACACATCTTTGTTTCTTTACTCTATCTATTCAAATTCTTTTTGGCTGATGTGTCTTGAAATCTTTGGTTATTTCCTTCTTTCCTGGCTTCCACACTATTACAGATTTCTCTCCTTTATTCTTCCAGCGCCTCTCTCCTCCCCCACCCCCTCGCTGATTTCAAAATTCTTCCATTTAAAAACTTTCAAATTTCTATTATTCTCCAGTTCTGATGTAAGTTCACCAACCAAAAATGTGAACTCTGTTTCTCTCCACAAATGCTGCTTGTTTTGCTGAGTTTTGCTAGACATCTTTAGTTCTTATTTCAGATTTCCAGCATGTAGAGTGTTTGTGTGTTGTTCTTTTTAACAATTGACTTTAGTAATGCTGAGAGAAATCTAGAGCAAAGCATTCAGGAATATGCCAAAATAAATTAATTCCATAAAAATCAAAATGTGGAGGTGCCAGTGTTGGACTGGGGTGGACAAAGTTAAAAATCACACAACACCAGTTTATTGTCCAACAGGTTTATTTGGAAGCACTAGCTTTTGGAGCGCTGTTCCATCTGTTGAACTAAAACCTGGTTCCTGATTCCTGAAGAAGGGCTTATGCCTGAAACGTCGATTCTCCTGTTCCCTGGATGCTGCCTGACCTGCTGCGCTGTTTCAGCAACACATTTTCAGCTATAACCTGATGTTGTATGATTTTTAAAAATTAAAAGTATACTTGAAGGCAAAAGATTAGGAAGTGCCTTTTCCTAATCAACATTTCTCCTGACACATGTTTGATCTGCTTTAACTAAATTCCATTGTTTATTTTGCAGGCCACACATTAAACCTGTTGGTTGAACCTGTTGGCAGAATGCTGGAAATCATACATAAACAGAGAGAATGTTGGAGTAAGTTTGAAAACTTGTACCAACAGATTCAAGAACAACTTCTTCCATGCTGTTATCAGACTTATATACAGATTTCTCATACATTAGTATTGATCTTTTCCTGCACCTTCTCTGTAGCTGTAACACTATATTCTGCATTCTGTTCAATTACTCTGATGTACTTGTGTAAAGTATGATTTGTCTAGTTAGTATACAAAACAATACCTTTCACCATATCTCAGTAAAAGTGACAAAAATAAATCAAATCAAATCAGATCAAATCAAAAAGAAACTCAGCAAGTCTGGCAGTGTCTGTCCGGAGAAAGCAAAGTTAACATTTTGGGTCTGGTAAGCTTTTCTTCAGAATGTCAGAACCCTGTTGGTTACATGTTTCTATGAGATTGCACTAGTTAAAAATAATCTTCAATTCTGCTTTCCTGCCTTTTCCCATATACCCTTATGGTTTCTCCATGATTCCCCTTACTGATTAAAAATCTGTCTACTTTAACTTGGAATACACTTAATGACCCAGCCTTGACAGATCTATGTGGTAAAGAATATCAACTATTCCGATAACAATGTAACTGACTTGATTGTGAGTGGGTTAGGAACTTAAATTCTGATGAAAAATGATCACCTTGAAATGTTAATGCTGTTTCATTTTTCACAGATTCTATCTGACTTCCTGAAAGTTCCCAAAATGTCTATTTCTCTTTCAGCTGTTCCTCAGGATGGAGGGATTTTCATATGAGGAAATGTTGAGTAGATTGGGCCTGTACTCATTGGAATTTAGATGAATGAGAAGTGTCCTTATTGAAATAGACAATATCCTTAGGGGGGGCCTGACAGAATAGATGTGGAAAGGTTGTTTCACTTTGTAGGAGAGTCTAGGACCAGGGGGCACTATCTCAGAGTAAGGGTCGAATATTTAAGACAGAGGTGAGGAGGAAATTTCTTCTCCCCAATCTGTGGAATTCTTTACTGCAGAGAGATGTTGAGGATGGGTCATTAAGGATAGTCAGGTCTGATTTTTAATCATTGGAAGATCAAAGATTATAAGGAAAAGATAGGAAAGTGGAGTTGAAGATGATCAGAACAGCCATCATCTCATTGAATAGCTACTCCTACATTCTTGTTGCTTCTCAAAACCAGGCCAAACCCCTCAAAACATTTCAAGAAGGTAGCCCAGGCCCTACCTTTGCGAGTTGTTTGAAGCAGGTGTATAGTGGATATTCCAGGAGTGATGCAGCTGGCCCAAATACTCAGTTTTAAACAAATCAATTTATTTATACACAAACAAAATACAATTGAATTTAGAATAACATAACTATTTGAAAACCTATCACAACTTAATGATGCTGTTCCAAATACTTGCAACATCTCCATAAACATTCTCTTGGCAAAAAGGCATAAAATCAAACACAGGTTCCTATAGGAGAGATGTCAGGGGGACAGATGATTGGCATGGAGCTGTTTCTTTGACCAGCAGCCTCAAAATAAACTTACCAACTGCAGATGGGTGAAGTTAACAGTCCATAGCTTTGAAAAGACAAACCATTTAAAAGCTACATGGGCAGCACGGTGGCTCAGTGGTTAGCACTGCTGCCTCACAGCTCCAGGGACCCAGGTTCGATTCCACCCTCATTCAATTCCACTGTCTGTTTGGGGTTCGCACATTCTCCCTGTGTCTACGTAAGTTTCTACTGGATGCTCTGATTTCTTCCCACTGTCCAGAGATGTGCAGGTTAGGTGCATTAGCCACAGGAAATGCAGCTGCTGGGGTAGGGCAGAGGGTGGGTCTAGGTGGGATGCTCTTCAGAGAGCCAGTGTGGACTTGATGGGCTGAATAGTCTGCTTCAGCACTGTAGGGATTCTATGAAAAACAGAAATCAAATACTTCGAGATAGCCTAGTGCCAAAGGAACAGAATCTTCAAACCGAACTCTGCAACATAGAACAACACAGATGTTGATCTAAAGGAAGATGCAGCAGTGGGATAGCAATAACTCCTCAATACACCTGTTTTTTGACTGGGCTCACCTTCTTGTTCAAGTACATCAGTGAGTATATACCTTCAGCTACCTAACACTGGCATTTCACACTCCCCAGATGCTGCCAGACTCCCTGCTGAGTTTCTCCAATGTTCTCTGTGCTTACTTCAGATTTCGAGCATCCACGATACTTTATATCTTTAAGTTGAGTGTTTAATTCATGATCACTTCCCATCCAAGAATACTTATGCCTCTATACCATCTGTACTCCCGCTCTGCCTCTGTAAAAAGTATTTTAAAAATCTATTTTCCAACAGCTTTCAGTTCATTTCGGACTTGAAACTTTCACTCTGTTTCTCTCTACACAGATGCTGCCAGACCTGCTGAGTTTCTCTCATATTGTCTGTGTTTGTTTCAGATTTCCAGCATCCACAGGATTTTGCCTTTATTATAAACTGGCATTGACTTTATTGAGAGGATAGTGCAGACGTTCACACAACCTGTTATCGGACCTGTCTGAATATTGGACAACTAATTGGCTTTGGGCCTGGACAGCACATAGTATTCTACCTCTGAGGAGAGGGTACAGTATCAAACCCTGCCTCTACTCCAGACATGTGACATAACAGACTGATTCTGCATTTTGCAGACAGAGGATCCTGTGGCTGGGTTTTGCTGTTCAGCTGATGGGCGGGGTTGGAATCGCGTAACAGTGAATGGGAGTTTGCTTTATTAAAAAAAGATCTGTAAATCATTGCAACCAAATCGTGTGTAATAAACGCACGTTACAGGAGATCTACCTGTACCCATCCAGATGCCTTTTAAATGCTGTAATTGTACCAGCCTCCATCTCTTCCTCTTGCATCTTGTTCCACACATGCATCACCCTCTGCATGAAAAAGTTGCCCCTCAGGTGCTTTTCAACTGTTTCCCTTCTCACCCTAAACCTATGCTCTCTAGTTTTGGACTAACTCACCCCAGGGAAAAAGATCTTGACTATTTACCCTATCCATGCCCCTCTTGATTTTATAAATCTCTATAAAGGTCACCCCTCAGCATCTGATGCTCCAGGGAAAACAGCCTCAACCTATTCAGCCTCTCCCTGTAGCTCAAACCCTCCAACCCTGGCAACATCCTTGTAAACCTATTCACAACATCTTTCCTATAGAAGGGAGACCAGAATTATATGCAGTATTCCAAAAGTGGCTTGACCAATGTCCTGTACAACCATACATGACCTCTTAGCTCCTATACTCAATGCTCTGACCAATAAAGGCAAAATTGCACATTCCACCTTTATAGTCCTCCCAAGCCTTGGCAATCTCAAACAAATATCAAAGTAAAATTATGTTCTGATGATGAATCATTTGACTCGAACTGTTAACTCTGCTTTCTACCCATAGTTGCTGGCAGGCCTGCTGAGTTTCACCTGCAATTTCTGTTTTTGTTTCAGATCTCCAGTGTCCGCAGTTCTTTGTTGTATCTGAATAAACTGATGTGAATGACGTTTAGGAAAAAGCTTCTGCAATCACAATTTGCTTATATTATTCAGAATTTACCATCATGCTGCCTTGATCCCAAGGTCTTGGTTTAACACTCAATTAATTCACTCAATTTGTTCAAAGACTCAAAGTGTTCCTTTGTATTTCAGTGAAAAAGGACTGGTCCTTTTCTTCATAGTTCAATGATATCGAATAATATCTGATATAACACAATCCAAAACAACATCAAATCTCATCACAGATCAGTCTTGCTGTGCTGTTTTTTTGAAACTTTTCCATCAACTCTATCTTTCACTGAGTATTAACATCACATCCTTGCATTTGCATTCTCTGTGGGAATTGGATGTTTAAATTTTCAGTTAGCCTTGGCAACATCACAATGCTGTCAGCGGTCAAGTACCACTTCTAATTAATACGCCTCATCTCATCTTTCATTTCTCAAAATTAAACACTACATTTAGCCCTTTGTAAGCCTTATGAGAAAGTGGGTCCCTTTTGCAAAATCATGTGGTGTACCATAAAGCTGGTCATCACCTGGAACTTTATATTCTGTTTCAAATACTTCCACTTGAGAACCTGCATAAATGATGGACTTCCCAGGAAGAACTTCACTGTTCATTACCAAGATAATTGTTGTGAAGCCATTTTTTTCAAGCTTCACTCTCAAGATGGGACAGAGGCATGATAGATAGGGTTTGGGTTTCTCAGCCTGTCTGCTCCAGGCCGGCCGCATTCTTTTTCTCTCTCTTCTATTATCTCTTTTTTTCTCTTTCTCTTTTCATCATCTTCCTGATGTCATGGGGAGGCCCAATGGTTTCAGCAGTGACCCCTGGCTCATAGGCCCGATGCGTGGATTCCTGGAATGGTGGCGGGGTGTTGGGCACAGCGATGGCTGAGTGGAGGCTCATGGCTGTGGTAGGCCCAGAATGATGAGTCCTGGCTGTGATAGGCCCAGATCAGGGGTTTCTAGCTGTGATAGGCCCAGAGCGGGGATTTCCGGCTATGATAGGCACAGAGCGGGGTTTCTGGCTGCGGTAGTCCCAGTGCAGGGGTTTCTGGCTACAATAGGCATGCTCAGGGGTTTCTGGCTGAGCTAGGCCCAGAGCAGAGGTTTCTAGTTGCAGTGGGCCCAGAGCAGGGGTTCTGGCTGTGGTGGGCCTGGCACAGCGGGTTCTGGCTGCAGTGGGCCTGGTGCAGTGGGTTCTGGCTGCAGTGGGCTCAGACCGAGAAGTCCTAGCTGCAGTCGGCCTGGAGTGGAGGTGTTTCTGGCTACAATGGGCCTGGAGCAGAGTTTTCTGGCTGTGATAGGCTAGAAGCAGGAGTTTCTGGCTGCAATAGGCCCAGAATGGTGATCCCTTGCTGTGGTAGGCCCAGAGTGGTGACTCCTGACTGTGATAGGCCCGGATTGGCGACCCCTTGCTGTGTAGGCCTGGAGTGGGGAACCTCACAGAATTCCTGAGCCCTGGCTGATGAAGATTAATTCTGTTTAAGTACTTCCTTTTTATACCTCAAAATGGCGCCAGATTGTGGTGATTGAGCAGTTTTCACTGTATATCCTAAGATATATGGCAATAAATCATTCATTCATTCATTCAAATGTAGAAGTATATCATTGCTGGGAACAGTATACATTTCCATCCATGGCCCAACAGGAGTTTTATGCAGAATAAAGCTCCCATTAGCCTTCCTGACAATATACTTTAATCTATCCTCTGGTCAATCTGACAATGAGTGCAGGAAATTGGTAACAGGCTATTCAGTCCATCTAGTTTCTGTGTTATGTATTATGGTTAGGTCCAGGAAAGCGTTTGATTAAAAATTCCTTTACTCCAATGATGTTAACCCAAATGTTACCTTTAATTTTAAACTTGGTAAACATTAACTATAAACAGGTCAAGTCTTCAGTTCGGCCACAGATTTGTTGGAGAAAACCAACTCATAAGAGTCACACAATCTTACATCACTACCCATCAATCAAGAAACCTTATTTACATATTCACATTAAGCCTTTGCAGAGGTTTATAAAGTCATGAGGGGCATGGATAAAATAAACAGACAAGGGTCATGAGGAGTTTCCCCACTCTCCTGTTTCTCCGCTCAGTCTAGAGACCTTGGAGTGCAGGTTCATAGTTTTTTGAAAGGGGAGTCACAGGTAGATGGGATAGTAAAGAAGGCATTTGCTATGCTTTCCTTTATTGGTCAGAGCACTGAAGTATAGGAGTTGGGAGGTCATGTTGCGGTTGTACAGGACATTAATTAGGCCACTTTTGGAATACTGTGTGCAATTCTGGTTTCGTCTTATCAGAAGGATGTTGTGAAAATTGAAAGGGTTCAGAAATGATTTACAAGGCTGTTGCCAGGATTTGAGAGTTTGAACTATTAGGCGACACTGAATAGGCTGGGGCTGTTTTCCCTGGAGTATCGGAGACTGAGAGGTGACCTCATAGAGGTTTATAAAATCATCAGGGGCATGGACAGGATAAACAGACAACGTCTTTTCCCTGGGTGAGAGTTTAGGTGGAAAGGGAAAAATTTAAAAAGGACCTAAGGTGCAACTTTTTCACGCAGAGTGTGGTGCGTCTATGGAATGAGTTGCCCATGGAAGTGATGGAGGCTGATACACTTAAAACATTTAAAGGCATTTGGATGGGTACATGAATAGGAAGGGTTCAGAGGGATATGGGCTAAGTGCTGGCAAATGGAATTAGATTAGTTTAAGATATCTGGTTGGCATGGATGAGTTCTGTGCTGTCTGTCTCAATGACTCTAATATTCCTTTTTATCAAACAATTATACAAGTTCCTTTAAAAAGAGTTTTGAGCTCTACTCATTATTCATAGCAGAAAATTCTGGCGATATATTGAGTAAAAATCTGCCTTCATAAACACCTCTTTAATTCATCTTGTGATTATTTATTTGTGTCTCCTTGTTATTTGCACATGAATGTACAATTGCAATCTCGCACCAGAAAATATAATCCATAATCAGAAGCTATCCCCCATTAGCCTCATCAGATCTATGAGTAAAAGCCGAAACTTCTCAAATTCCTTGTCATAACCATGACCTGCTCATTGTTTGTAACAACCGAGTCAACATACGATGGAATTTAAAGAACAAAGAACAAAGAAAATTTACAGCCCAGGAACAGGCTCTTCGGCCCTCCAAGCCTGAACCAATCCAAATCCACTGTCCAAATCTGTCGCCCAATTCCTAGATATCTGTATCCCTCTGCTCCCCACCTACTCATGCATCTGTCCAGACGCACCTTAAATGAATCTACCGTGCCTGCCTCTACTACTCTGTTGGCAACGCGTTCCAGGCACCTACCACTCTCTGTATAAAGTACTTGCCGCATGTATCCCCCTTAAACTTTTCACCTCTCACCTTGAAAGCGTGACCTCTCGTTATTCAATCCTTCACCCTGGGAAAAAGCTTGTCTCTATCCACCCTGTCTATACCCTTCATCATTTTGTAGGTATGATTAGGTACCCCCTCAGTCTCCTTTTTTCTAATGAAAACAAACCTAACCTACTCAACCCCTCTTCATAGCTAGCACCTTCCATACCAGGCAACATCCTCGTAAACCTTCTCTGCACCCTCTCCAAAATGTCCACATCCTTTTGGTAATGTGGGGCTCAGAACTGTACACAGTATTCTAAGTGCAGCTGAACCAAAGTCTTGTACAATTTTAACTTGACCTGCCAGCTCTTATCCTCAATACCCCATCCAATGAAGACAAGCATACCATATGCCTTCTTGACCACTTTATCCACCTGTGCAGCAACCTTCAGGGTACAATGGACCTTCGTGTCATCTGCAAACTTGCTGATCATACCAACAGTGCCCTCTTCCAGATCATTTATGTATATCACAAACAACAGTGGCCCCAGCACTGACCCCTGTGGAACACCACTGGTCATCTTTCTCCATTTTGAGAAACTCTCTTCAACTACTACTCTCTGTCTCCAGTTGCTCAACCAGTTCTTTATCCACCTAGCTAGAACACCCTGCACACCACGTGACTTCACTTTCTCTACTGGTTTATCATGGGAAATCTTATCAAGCACCTTTGGGGTGGCACGGTTACTCAGTGGTTAGCACTGCTGCCTTACAACACCAGAGTCCCAGGTTCGATTCCAGCCTCAGGTTTGCACATTCTCCCCGTGTCTGCATGGGCTTCCTCCGGCTGCTCCGGTTTCCTCCCACAGTCCAAAGATGTGCAGGTCAGGTGTGGACTGGTTGGGCCAAACGGCCTGTTTCCACACTGTAGGTAATCTAATCTTACTAAAGGCCATGTGTACAACAAAACAGCCCTTCCTTCATCTGTCAACTTGGTCACTTCCGCAAAGAACTCTATTAAATTGATAAGGCACAATCTGCCCTGCACAAAACCATGTTGCCTATCACAGATAAACCCATTCTTTTCTAAATATAAATAGATCCTATCTCTCAGTACCCTCTCCAGCAACTTCCCCACCACTGATGACAGGTTCACTGGTCTGTAGTTACCCGGAATATCCTACTATCCTCCTTGTACAGGGGGACAACATGAACAACCTTCCAGTCCTCCAGCACCTTACTTGTGTTTAAGGATGCCACAAAGATATCTGTCAGGGCCTCAGCTGTTTCCTCTCTCACCTCCCTCAGCAACTGGGATAGATCCCATCCGGTCCTGGGAATGTGTCCACCTTAATAACCTCTAGCATACCCAACACATCTTCCCTACTTATGTCAACGTGATCCAGAGAATCCAAACTTCTATCTCTAATCTCAACATTCATCATGTTCCTCTCCTCAGTGAACACTGATGCAAAGTAATCATTCAGAATCTCACCCATTCTCTCAGGTTCCACACACAGCCTTCCTTCAATATCCTTTAGTGGACCAATCTTTCCTCTAGTTACCCGCTTACTTCTTATATAAGAATAAAAGGCTTTGGGATTCTCCTTAATTCTGCTCGCTAAAGCTATTTCATGACCCCTTTTAGCCCGCTTGATTCCTCGTTTAAGACTTGTCCTACTCTTCCGATATTCCTCCAGGGCTCGTTCTGTCCTTAGCTGCCTGGACCTTGTGCACCCTTTTCCTCTTGGCTAGTCGCACAATTTCTCCTGTCATCCATGGTTCGCGAATCTTGCCCTTCCTATCCTTTGCCTTCAATGGGACATGCCTATCCTGCACTATCTTTAACCTATCTTTGAAAGCCTCTCACATGTCAAAAGTGGACTTCCCTTCAAATAGCTGCGTACAATTCACATTTCCCAGCTCCTGCCAAATTTTGATATAATTGGCCTTCGCCCAGTTTAGTACTCTTCTTAATTTGAACATTATTTTTGCTTCCATGCTCCAATGAGTTGTTCAAACTACACCCAACATTCCAGACCTAACCCAATGAACACCTGGTTCGATTGTATATTACCAAAATGGCTTTTTCTACATTAGGGGCCACATTTCACTCTTCTTCATTGGTTGTAAAACACTTTTGGGACATCCTGAGATTTTGAAAGGTGCTAGACAAATTCAAGTCCTTTTTCTCTTACTTTTGACTGTAGATACAAAACAAATGTTTCCACTTGTCCTTTTGTTAATATCCTCATATATTTACATTTGAAAATAGGTTTTACCCAAAAGTAAGCAGCTCTGACAGTGTGGCACTCCACTGCTAAAGCTAGATGTTCACAACTCTGGATCGGACTGGAATCCACAAACTCCTGACCTGGGAAGGAAATTGTTCATACAACAAATGGTTAGAATTCTTTGCTGCAAACAGGTTATTGTGTGAATAAGTTATTTCCCAAAATAAGTTTGTATAGTTGTGTGATTAAAGAGGAAAATTGAAGGACATGGGAAGCAACGGGAGAGTGGGGTTTGAACCAATAGCTTAACCAGGGCTAACTTAGAACAGCCTACATATTTACACACACAAATCCCACTGCTCCCAAACAGTTCAAAATATCCAAGTATTTTCCCCTTAGTTTTGGCGAGGAGGATGTGATCTGCCATCTTGTTGCATGTCCTCTTTATGCATGTTTTTCAGTCATCATAGCAATTTGATTAATTTTGGTGTCAACAGTAAACATCATTATAACTCCCTTAATTCCTATGTCCAGGTCATTTTTAGTAATGAAGACAGCCTCTGAGGTAACAGCTATATAGCACTCTTTATCACACTTTCAACAATATATTTTCTCTTGCCCTCATATTATCATCCTACCCGCTGTGCAAAATTCCATCTGACCCTTTCTATGCCTTAACAGCTTTTCATGTTGTCTTCTCAAATGCTTTACAGCAGGAGCCTAGAGTACTCTGATCAAAAACTACCAAGTTACAGAGAAGAGGCAAGGTTCTATTAGGATGGAGGAATTGAAGGTGATGAGTATTAATTTTAAAAAAGGACTAGAGAGGTTAATGGGACTGAAAGCTGATAAATCCCCAGCGCCGAATGATCTAGTGCCAGGCTACTAAAAGAAGTGGCCGTGGAAATAGTGGTTGCTGCCTTCCAAGAATCTGTCGATAATGGAACAGTCCTGACAGTTCAGATTTAACTCTGATATTTAGGAAAAAGGACGTAGGCAGAAAAACTGGAATTACAGATGAGTTTGATGAATATCAATGATGGGAGAAATGTCAGAGGCTATTATAAAGAATGTGATATCAGGGCACTTAAAAATTACCAACAGTATTATACAAAGCCAACATGGAGTTTTGGAGCAGCTTGAGTTAAAGCCCAGAATAGAGGTTTGGACTATTTTCTAAATAGGGAATGGCTTCTGAAATCTAAAGCACAAAAGGACTTAGGAGTCTTAATTCAGGTTTCTATTAATTTTAACGTCTAGGTTCAGTTGGCAGTTAGGAAGGAAAATGCAATGTTAGCATTCATTTCAAGAGGGCTAGAAAAGAAGAGCGGTGATATGCTGCTGAGACAATGTAAGGCTCTGGTCAGACTGTATTTGGAATATGGTGAGGATTTTTGAGCCCCCTATCTGAGGAAGCATGTGCTGGCAATGGAGGGGAATTCAGAGGAGGTTAACAAGAATGATCCCAGGCTTGAAATGCTTGTCATATGAGGAGTGTGTGAGGATTCTAGGTCTGTACTCGATGGAGTTTAGTAGGATGAACTTGAATGGAATTTAGGGCAGCATGGTGACTCAGCGGTTAGCACTGCTGCCTCACAGCGCCAGGGACTCGGGTTCGATTCCAGCCTCAGACCACTGACTGTGTGGAGTTTACACATTCTCCCTGTGTCTGTGTGGGTTTCCTCCGGGTGCTCCGGTTTCCTCTCACAATCCAAAGATGTGCAGGTTAAGTGAATTGGCCATGCTAAATTGCCCCATAATGTTCAGGGATGTGTGGGTTATGTGCATCAGTCAGGGGTATATGTAGAGTAATAGGGGAGGGGAATGGGTCTTGGTGGGTTACTCTTTGGAGGGTCAGTATGGACTTATTGGGCCCAAGGACCTGTTTCAGTACTGTAGGGATTCTATGAGGGGGGATTTGGTGCAACTTACAGAAATCCGAGTGGCCTGGATAGAGTGGACGTAGAGAAGGTGTTTCCACTAGTAGGAGAGACCAGGACCCGAGGGCACAGCCTCAGATTGAAGCGTCTACTCTTTAGAACTGAGATGAGTAGGAATGTCTTCAACCAGAGGGTGGGGACTCTGTGGAACTCATTGCTGCAAGATGCCAAGTGATTGAGTGCATTTAATACAGAGATAGATAGATTTTTTATTGATTAGAGGATCAAGGGTTATGGGAAGAAGGCATGAGAATGGGTTTGTGAAACATATCCACAGCGATTGAATAGTACAGCAGACCCGATGGGCTGAATGGCCTAATTCTACTCCTATATCTTATGGTTTTATCTATGAAATGGAAATCATGTTGGACAAGCCTAATGGAACTTGGGAAATGTGTAAAACGAAGTGGTAATTCTCTGAGATTCGTTTTGCATTGTTGCATTAAGTGTATTAATTCTAAATGCGATCAACATCTGAAGTGGCCATTCAATGAGTGGGATAGTGGATGTGAACATATTATAGCCAGTGGGGACATTCTGAGTGGATGATGTCGTCAGATTGACCTCAAAGGTCTTCATCAGCTGATTCTATCTTTGATCTGAAACAGAAACCACTGTCAAGTTATGAAATTACTTTTGAGCCAATGATGCAGACAAGTTTCACACTGCAATGTCTCCAGTTTGACACATTTCAGAATGTTGTTTTTCATTGTGCAAAAAGGTTTGGCAATGGGTTGTGTTTGTGTTGTCAAACAAAATCAATTTGCATGGATGTTAAAGCAATCTCATTGGTATTGAAAATGTGTCTTGAAGCAAGATCAGTTTGTGGACAATTGACTTGTTCCATTCTTTTTCCCTTTAAGTCAGTACTTCAAAAGGAACAAAGGGTTACTAATTTTATTGATAGATTTGCAGCTGAATTATAGAATGGAAAACCACCCCAACCGTTATCTGGGAACACAAAGGAATTTAAATTGGATAGCCACTAAAAACATGCCTTTATTTTTCCAGCATAATCTTTCTCACGTTCCAAATCAGGTCTGAGAAAGAAGAGTCCTGTCTCTTTAAGCTTGTTATGATCCTGGGACATTATAATTGGTCTGAGATTTCTTTTCTGTAAGACAATCTCTGTTGTTAACCTTCTTCCCAATCCTGGCAGTAATATGCGTTGTTTATTGGTGTAGGCTTGTGATTTAATGATGCTAATTCCCAGTTGGGGACTTGACCATTAACGACACAATGGTTTTAACCACCATCTCTGCTCCTCGACTGGACTGAAATTTGGAATGAACTCCCCCACCTGATTGGCCATTTCTAGACATTGTTGAACGTTGATAACACTTCAGGTGGGGAACTCACCTCTTGTCCTTGACTTTCCGGGATCTTCCCTGATCCCCGTGCTCCTGCATTATGTGATCCCGAGACATGATTTACACCTTTATGAATTGTAAGACCTACACTTTGCAATGCTCTGAAGGCTTCTTGGGTTAGATGGTCATGCTCCTTTTCAGTGTGTCAGAACAGCGCCTCATCCAGGTGACAGTCAATCATTGTGCTGTCTACAAGAATTTGCGGAAAGACTTCGCAAATTTGCTGACCAATTCTAAACGGTCGGCCAATGAAACAGAATTGACCAAATGGTGCAATTAAGTTAGTTAACAAAGTTGATCTGTAGTCAAGGGGAGCTTGCCAAAATCCACTGATCTTGCCTAGTTTGGCAAAAAATCTGGTGCCAGCCATTTTCACATGACTGTCATTCACAAACGAAACTGGATGAATTATTCTTTGAAACTATTTGTTCAGTTGTGTATGACTGAGCACAGACTGTTGGGTTTGGTAACTGTGACCAATTTTGAATACCACTTTGTTGTTTCCAACCATGGGGATATCACACTATTTCACATCATGCGGCTTAGATATGATTCACATTGTCTGACATTGGCAAGTTACTCCTCCAGGGACATATGGGCTTGGCTTCCTTCAGCAGTATGATGTGGTACTCTTCTTTGAGCTTTCCTTAGCCCCTGAAAAGTTGCAGCTGTTATTGATAAAACTCCTTGTTGTTTCCCTGTTGTCGTACTGAGTCTGGTTTCACCAAGGAACTGAATGCATACATGTTTGAGTCAACACAATGTGCCTTAGTTCCTCAAGAGGAAGAGTGAACTGACCAGATACTCCCTGGACCGTGCAGTTTAATAATTGCTTGTTGAACATCCAATGATTTTAACCAGGTCAAAGTTGTCAGCCAATATTGCAATAGTACAGTAGCTAATTTAAATTCTTTATTGTAAGGTAATATTCCTGAACCACAGCTGGCCCTCTTTGACTCCACCTGAAAACATTGGTTTATTTGGCTGGTCTTCATGCTTGGATCTCCTCAACTGCAAGTGGTTTTCCTTTGTGAGGAAACTTTTCTGGTCTTAGATCACACCTTGTACTTCTTATTACTGGTGATGGAGTTGTTTCCCGCTCTTTTGCCATTTAGCATGTTTCTGAACGGGTGACAATGTCATCTCGGGGACTATCCATCTGACCAATTGGAGAAAGCCTAGAATGATCATGTGATTGAGGGCCTGAACCTGCCACATTTTGTTTTAATTCAATTTCCCTTCCCACGTGGTTGATGATGCCCTCCAACTCATCTCATCCACATTCTGCACCTCCGCCCTCAGACCCCACCCCTCCAACCGTAACAAGGACAGAACCCCCCTGGTCCTCACCTTCCACCCTATCAACCTTTGCATAAACCGCATCATCCGCCGACATTTCTGCCACCTACAAACAGACTCCACCACCAGGGATATATTTCCCTCCTCACCCCTTTCCATGTTCCGCAAAGACCGTTCCCTCCGTGACTACCTGGTCAGGTTTATGCCCCCCTACAACCCACCCTCTCATCCTGGCACCTTCCCCTGACACCGCTGGGACTGCAAAACCTGCGCCCACACCTCCTCCCTCACCTCCATCCAAGGCCCCAAAGGAGCCATCCACATCCATCAAGGTTTCACCTGCACATCCACCAATATCATTTATTGTATCTGTTGCTCCCGATGCGGTCTCCTCCACATTGGGGAGACTGGGTGCCTTCTCGCAGAGCGCTTCAGGGAACAGCTCTGGGACACCCGCACCAACCAACCCAACTGCCCCGTGGCCCAAAATTTCAGCTTCCCCTCCCACTCTGCCGAGGACATGGAGGTCCTGGGCCTCCTCCACTGCCGCTCCCTCACCACCCGACGCCTGGAGGAAGAACGCCTCATCTTCCGCCTCGGAACACTTCAACCCCAGGGCATCAATGTGGACTTCACCAGTTTCCTCATTTCCCCACCCCCCACCTTACCCCAGTTCCAACTTTCCAGTTCAGCACCATCCTCATGACCTATCCTACCTGCCAACTTTCCTTCCCACCTATCCACTCCACCCCTCCTCTCTGACCTATCACCTTCATCCCCATCTCCATCTACCCATTGTACTCTTGGCTACCTTCTCCCCAGCCCCACCCCCCTCCCCCAATTATCTCTCCATCCTGGAGACTCCCTGCCTTCATTCCTGATGAAGGGCTTTTGCCCGAAATATCCAGTTTCCTGCTCCTTGGATGACTGACTGACCTGCTTTGCTTTTTCGGCACCACTCTAATCTAGACTGGTCTTTTTTCATCCCAGATGCCGACAACAACCTAGTTATTAATATTTAAGATTCGATTCTCTACAGTGTGGAAACAGGCCCTTCTGCCCAAAAGCCCACACTGACCCTCCGAAGAATAACCCATCCAGACCCATTCCCCTAACTAAAGCAACTAACACTATGGGCAATTTACCATGGCCAAATCACCTAACCTGTACATCTTTGGACTGTGGAAGGAAACCCAAACAGACACGGGGAGAATGTGCAAACTCCACACAGACAGTTACCTGATGTGGGAATTGAACCTGGGTCCCTGGCGCTGTGAAGCAGCATTGCTAACCACTGAGCCACCGTGCTGCCCCATTTCTTATGGGTTTGTTTTCTGATGTTCCATATCCATAACCTTGTCTAGGTTAGTTTAAAATAACTTAATCAACTCTCTTTGGCTCTGGTACCTTTGGTTAAATCTTGCCCATTCTGTCATGGTGTCCATTTTTGGATTCAGTTAAAAATCACACACCATTTTTAACTTTGTCCACCCCAGTCCAACAGCGGCACCTGCAATCATCGCTTTTGGAGTAAAATACATGTTGAATGCCTTGACTATGGATCAGAAGTTGACTTCCTTCCACACCTTGCCTTATGAAGACATCATTGACTGCAGGTCGAGCCGCATATGGACATGGAGTGACCTGGCACCTTTGATCTTTTGCATCTGACCCTGGTGCTGTGCTGGATCTCTGGAATGGTCACTTCCAGAGCTCTCATTGCTGACTTTGCTGTAGGCCTTCAGCACTCTTAACCTCCTGGCTTTCACTGAGTAGCTATCTTTCAGGTTACTACACTACATTTCCCATTACACTGCAGGAGGGAGGCTGGGCTCGGAAAAATTCTTTACTTTTCCTATTACAGCACAGACGCAAAGAGTCTCTGTTTAGTGTGGAATCTCTCTCCCAATGAAGTGCCCTCTCACTAGGCTTAGATAATGTGCATGAATCCTGCGACTGTATTTGACAATAATCTTCTCATTTCTCCTGTCAGTCCTCGTGTGTGCAACAGAAATATTGCAACACCCAGAGGAGAATTAAATCAGCCATGGGGAAGATTTAGCTGTGAATTATTGACTGAGAGGATGAAAAAGGCTTGAATTTGTGACATAACTTGAATAATGTCAGAAAAAAAAATGCAATGAACTACAGACATTGGAAATGGGAAATAAAAACTGAAACTGCTGGAGAAACTCAGCAGGTGGGGGCAGCACCTTTTGGAATTCTGAAGAAGGGTCACTGGACTGGAAACATTAACTATTTTTGTGGGGGTTCCACTGCACAAAGTCAGTCCCTCAGGCTCAAAACTAGACATTAGCTTTGTATCTTCACAAAATTAGAGAGAGGCAGCTCCATACAAACCCACAGACTTCCAGCATTGTTTTTTGATATAAAGTAAGACACAGGACATATTAGATACAGCCGCAAAGGTTTCACAGAACAATGGACATGCTGATGGCCAGTGGCAGGACTGTAGAGACAGGATGGCTGGAGATAGGCAGCCATATGATGATATCCCAACCAGAGGTGACAACTCTGAGTCCATTAGCAGGAGAGAGCCAGGTCGTTCTGAAAAGGATGCTGAACAACTTGTAGCTTCATTTCAGAAGTATAACAACTACACGTTCTTTCTCACACTCACCCTCGTCCCCACTTGTTAAATTTCCAAGTAATACCATTCAACGTGTCATTTCAAAATCGGTGAACATCAGAACATGAAAGTGGACAGTTGGGGCTCATGAAGGACAGCGTTGTGAAATCTTAAACTGGAATGAATGTCTTTGGGGGAGGTTTTGCTACTGCTGTTGGGGAAGCTTTAAACTAATGTGGCAGAAGGCTGGGAACCAGAAGAGAAGACTAGTAGACAGTGAGGTGGAAACTAGAGATTGTAAGGAACAGGATCATGAAGTTAGCATTACTCAGGGGAAAAGTAGACAGAGGGCAGATGAACGCAAAGGAACTGCTGGTCTGAAGTGCATATGCTTTAATGCAAGGAGTATAGTGGGTAAGGCAGACAAATTTAGGGCTTGGATTGCTGCCTGGGTGTATTATTGCAATCACAGAGACTTAGTTGAAGGAAGGGCATGATGATTGGCAACTAAATGTTCCAGGATATCAGTGCTTCAGACAGGACAGGGAGGGAAGTAAAAGGGGGGCAGGGGAGAAGTTGCATTTTTGGTCAGGGATGATAGCATGGCTGTGCTAAAGGAGGACAGTATGGAGGGCTTGAGTAGTGAGGTAGAGCTGAGAAATAAGAAGGGTGCTGTTACATTGTTGGGGCTGTACTACAGGCCTCCCAGCAGTGAGCTTGACGTAGAAGGACAGATAAACAGATTATGGAAAGATGCAACAGGGTGGTGGTGATGGGAGATTTTAATTTTCCGAACATTGACTGGGATACACTTAGTGTCAGAGGTCTGGATGGGTTAGAATTTGTAAGAAGCATCCAGGAAAGTTTTCTAGAGCAGGATATCAATAGTCCGACAAGGGAAGGGGCCATATTAGACCTGATGTTGGGGAATGAGCCAGGCCAAACGATAGAAGTTGCAGTGGGGGATCTCTTTGGGAACAATGACCACAATTCTGTAAGTTTTAGAATATTTGTAGATAAAGATGAGAGTGGTCCAAATGGAAGAATACTAAACTGGGCCAAGGCCAATTATATCAAAGTTAGGCAGGAGCTCGGAAATGTGGATTGGGAGCAGCTATTTGAAGGCAAGTCCACATTTGATATGTGGGAGGCTTTCAAAGATAGGTTAAAGATAGTGCAGGATAGGCATGTCCCGTTGAAAAAAAGGGTTAGGAAAGGCAAGATTCTTGAACCATGGATGACAGGAGAAATCATGTGACTAGCCAGGAGGAAAAGGGAAGCATACATAAGGTCCAGACAGCTAAGAACAGAACGGGCCTTAGAGGTATATCGGGAGAGTAGGATCATTCCTAAAAGAGGAATCAAGTGGGATAAAAGGGGTCATGAAATAACTTTAGCAAGCAGAATTAACAAGAATCCCAAGGCTTTTTATAAGAAGCAAGCGGGTAACTGGAGAAAGGTTTGGTCTACTAAAGGATAAGGAAGGAAAGTTGAGTGTCGAACCTGAGAGAATGGGTGAGATTCTGAATGATTACTTTGCATCAGTGTTCACTGAGGAGAGGAACATGATGAATGTTGAGATTAGAGATAGAAGTTTAATTAGTCTGGATCACTTTGACATAAGTAGGGAGGATATGTTGGGTAGGCTGAAGGATAAATCCCCAGGACAGGATGGGATCTATTCCAGGTTGCTGAGGGAGGTGGGAGAGGAAATAGCTGGTGCCATGACAGATATTTTTGCAGCATCCTTAAATACAGGTGAGGTGCTGGAGGACTGGAGGGTTGCTCATGTTGTCCCCCTGTACAAGAAGGGTAGTAGGGATATTTCGGGTAACTACAGACCAGTGTGCCTGAGGTCAGTGGTGGGAAAGTTGCTGGAGAAGGTACTGAGGGATAGGATCTGTTTATATTTAGAAAAGAATGGGCTTAACAGTGATAGGCAACGTGGTTTTGTGTGGGGGAGATCGTGCCTTACCAACTTAATAGAGTTCTTTGAGAAAGTGACAATATTGATAGATGAAGGAAGGGCTGTTGATGTCATGTACATGGACTTTAGTAAGGCGTTTGATAAGATTCCCCATGGTAAACAAATGGAGAAAATGAAATCACATGATGTGCAGAGTGTTCTAGCTCGGTGGATAAAGAACTGGTTGAGCAACAGGAGATAGAGAGTAGTAGTTGAAGGGAGTTTCTCGAAATGGAGAAAGGTGACCAGTGGTGTTCCACAGGGGTCAGTGTTGGGGCCACTGTTGTTTGTGATATACATAAATGATCTGGAAGAGGGCACTGTTGATATGATCAGCAAGTTTGCAGATGACACAAAGATTGGTGGAGTAGCAGAAAGCATAAGGGACTGTCAAAGAATACAGGAGGATATAGATAGACTGGAGAGTTGGGCGGAAATGTGGCAGATGGATTGCAATCCAGACAAATGTGAGGTGATTCATTTTGGGAAGTCTAATTCTAGAGCGAACTGTACTGTAAACAGAAGAGCCTTGGGAAAAGTTGATGAGCAGAGAGATCTGGGAGTTCAGGTCCATTGTACCCTGAAGGTTGCTGCACAGGTGGATAAAGTGGTCAAGAGGCATATGGTATGCTTGCCTTCATTCGACGGGGTATTGAGTATAAGAGCTGGCAGGTCATGTTAAAATTGTACAAGACTTTGGTTCAGCCGCATTTAGAATACTGTGTACAGTTCTGGTCACCACATTACCAAAAGGATTGGCACGGTGGCACAGTGGTTAGCACTACTGCCTCATAGCGCCAGAGACCCAGGTTCAATTCCCGACTCAGGCGACTGACTGTGTGGAGTTTGCACATTCTCCCCGTGTCTGTGTAGATTTCCTCCGGGTGCTCCGGTTTCCTCCCACAATCCAAAGAGATGCAGGTCAGGTGAATTGGCCATGCTAAATTGCCCGTAGTGTTAGGAAAAGGGGTAAATGTAGGGGAATGGTGGGTTGCGCTTCAGCAGGTCGGTGTGGACTTGTTGGGCCGAAGGGCCTGTTTCCACACTGTAAGTAATCTAATCTGATTGGGAAGCTTTGGAGAAGACGCAGAAAAGATTTACGAGGATGTTGCCTGGTATGGGCGGTGCTAGATATGAAGAGAGGTTGAGTAGGTTAGGATTGTTTTCATTAGAAAAAAGGAGACTGAGGGGGAACCTGACTGAGGTTTACTAAATCATGACAGGTATAGACAGAATGGATAGAGATAAGCTTTTTCCCAGGGTGAGGGATTCAATAACAGGAGGTCACACTTTCATGGTGAGAGGTGGAAAGTTTAAGGTGGATACATGCAGAAAGTACTTAACACAGAGGGTGGTAGGTGCCTGGAATGCATTGCCAGCAGAGGTGGTACAGGTGGGCACGGTAGATTCATGTAAGATGCGTCTGGACAGATGCATAAGTAGGTGGGGAGCAGAAGGATACAGATTCTTCGCAATTGCGCAACAGGTTTAGACAGTGGATTTGCATTGGCACAGGCTTGGAGGGCCGAAGGGCCTGTTCTTGAGCTGTAAATTTTCTTTGTTCCTTGTTCTTTGTTCTTAAAGTCAATGGAAGGTGAGGACAGCAGCAGCAGCAGAAGCTGTGATTAAGAATAATAACGGACTCTCCTGTGGCTGGGTGAACAATGAGATGAGTGGCTCCCTGAATCCATTAGCACATCCTCCAGATGACAAAGTGTCTCACCACCTCCCCAGAAACATTGAAAACAACAATGAGAATATGTGCTCAGTGGACAGCAACTGAATAACTTGAAAAGATAGAAAATGTCAAATGTCTAAATTACAATTCAGCTGCTGTGATTGGTAATCATCTATTTTAATGTCATGCAATTCTTATTTTTCACATGTTAGCTTGATGCTTTCAGGACAGTTTACATTGTGGCAACTCAAGCTGATTGCTGCTTGTTTTCCTCAAGTGGCTATTTCTACTGATTAAGTGAGAAAACCTTCAACAATTGCAGCATAGTACAAAATCATGGGTAAATGAATGTTGTACCACCTTCATAATAGACACAGAGACGTGGTTAGAGTTGATTTGTACTACAGCAGATTGGACCAGAATCTGATCCTGTGTCAGGAGCGTTGGACGATTGGAGCAGGAAGTTGGTGAAGGTTTCTTACGAAGGGTTAACACTTGAAACATCGATTCTTCTGCTCCTCGGATGCTGCCTGACCTGTTGTGCTTTCCCAGCACCACACTCTTTGATGCAGGATGTTGGTGCCAGAGGATGGACCAGGGTGGTATATTGTGGAGGGTTGGCTCCTTCCCATTCCTCCTATGGCATAGGTCCATTGGACTTGGGTGAGATAGTGGAATGATGGCAGAGGTAGATTAAATAGATGGAATTGGAAGCCCCATGCTGGGTGTCTTGAAAACATTGATCCACATGTTTAGAATGGGTGGGGATAGGTCAGGGTATAACAACAACATCAACATCTTGCATTTAAGTAGAGACTTTACATCAGAAAACGTCCCATGGCATTTCACAAGAACGTCACCAATAACAATTAGAAGGAGCTTTGAGGACATTTGGCAAAAAGCTTGATCTAAAAAGGTAAGTGCTATCTGGTAGTGAGGGAGAGATGTAAAGAGGGAATTCAATGGAACTGAAGACAGAAATACCAATAGCACACAGTTAACATCAAAGACATGCAAGCTCTTGGAATTGTAGGAAGCAGAGGCAACTTCAAAGCTGGGACATGGAGGAAGTTACAGCGATCAGGATGGAGACAAGGCCATGGAGAGATTGAAAAGTAAGGAAGAGAATGTAATTAGATTAGATTAGATTAGATTAGATTACTTACAGTGTGGAAACAGGCCCTTCGGCCAGGATGGAGACAAGGCCATGGAGAGATTGAAAAGTAAGGAAGAGAATGTAATGTTTGGGAACTGGATTAGAATTAGGTTTATTGTCACATATACTCAAGTACAGAAATACAGGAGTACAGTGAAAAGTGTCCAAAGTCGTCATTCCCGCGATCATCTTATGTAGAAAGGTACCTAGGTACAAAATCTTAGGTACAAAACAGAAAGGTAAAGAAATACAGATTAAAGCTCAACATTACAGTGCTTTAATAGCCTGCACTTGCTCCACATATGGTTGCTAAGCCACTGGCAAGAATCTTTGCCTCCTCACTCTCCACGGGAGTCGTACCGGAGGATTGGAAGGAGGCGAATGTTGTTCCACTTTTCAAGAAGGGTAATAGGGAAATCCTTGGCCATTACAGACCAGTCAGTCTCACGTCTGTGGTCAGCAAAGTTGTGGAAAGAATTCTGAGGGATAGGATTTATGACTATTTGGCAAAGCATAGTGTGATTAAATGCAGTCAGCATGGCTTTGTGAGGGGCAGGTCATGCCTCACAAATCTTATTGAGCTCTTTAAGGAGGTGTCAAGACAGATTGACGACAGTCAAGCATTGGATGTGGTGTATATGGACTTCAGCAAGACATTTCATAAGGTTCCCCATGGTAGGCTCATTCATAAAGTCAGGAAGTATGGGATACAGGGAGATTTGGCGATCTGGATACAGAATTGGCTGGTTGACAGAAGGCAGAGAGTGGTTGTAGATGGAAAGTATTCTGCCTGGAAGACAGTGTTGAGTGGGGTCCCGCAGGGCTCTGTTCTTGGGCCTCTGCTCTTTGTAGTTTTTATAAATGACTTGGATGAGGAGGTTGAGGAGTGGATTAGTAACTTTGCAGATGACACAAAGGTTAGAGGTGTCGTCAATAGTATAGAGGGCTACTGCAGGCTACAGCGCGACATAGACAGGATGCAGAGCTGGGCTGAGAAATGGCAGATGGAGTTCAACCTGGATAAATGTGAAGTGATGCATTTTGCAAGGTCGAACTCAAATGCTGAATATAGGATTAAAGCCAGGATTCTTGGCAGTGTGGAGGAACAGAGGGATCTGGGTGTGCAAGTACAAGTGGATAGGGTTGTTAAGAAAACATATGGTGGTGTGGCTTTCACTAACAGGGACATCGAGTTTAAGAGCCGCAAGGTTTTACTGCAGCTCTACAATTCCCTGGTTAGACCGCACTTGGAATATTGTATCCAGTTCTGGTCGCCCTACTATAGGAAAGATACAGAGGCTTTGGAGAGGGTGCATAGAAGGTTTACCAGGATGCTGCCTGGACTGGAGGGCTTGCCTTATGAAGAAAGGTTGAATAAGCTCAGACTTTTCTCTCTAGAGAGAAGGAGGAAGAGAGGAGACCTGATCGAGGTGTACAAAATAATGAGAGGAATAGATAGAGTCAATAGTGAGAGACCTTTCCCCAGGGCAGGAATGACTGATATGAGAAGTCATAGTTTGAAGATATTAGAAGGAAGATATAAAGGAGACATCAGAGGTAGGTTCTTTACGCAGAGAGTTGTGAATGAATGGAATGCGTTGCCAGCAGTGGTGGTGGAAGCAGAGTCATTAAGGAACATTTAAGCGACTGCTGGACATGCACATGGACAGCAGTGAGTTGAGGGGTTTGCAGGTTAAGTTATTATATTTTACCTTAGGATTAAACCTCGGTATAACATTGTGGGTCAAAGGACCTGTTCTGTGCTGTACTTTATTATGTTCTATGTTCTATTCAGCTCTCCCCATGAGGGTTCACTCTTCCCATGTGAAATTGTTTCAGGATACTTCAACAATGTCCTCCCTCACTCTCCAGGTATCCTTGATTTGAGGTGCCAGTGTTGGACTGGGGTGTACAAAGTTTAAAATCACACAACACGAGGTCATAGTCCAACAGGTTTATTTGGAAGCACTAGCTTTTGGAGCACTGCTCCTTCATCAGGTACTCCACAACCACGTTTTTAACCTTCTCCAGGTATCAGTGAAGTCAACTCCCTCCAAAGTACCTCTCCCGGATTTACATCCTTCTGTAAACAAGAAGCTCAAAATTACACACAGCACAGTGTGGATGGTCTCCATCTTTGAGTCCATTCACAAGTCAGTTTGTATGTAAGTCCGAACACAATACAGGACAATAAAAAAACAGCCATTTGTAAGTGCAAGAAATGTTCCAATGTCAGGTCTTTAAAACTACACCCCTGCACGAAATTATGTTCGTAAGTATAAGCATTCATTAAGTCAGATGTTCATAAATTGGGAAAGCCCTGTATTTGAGATGTGGTCTCAGCAACACCCTGCATAATGTTCTACGTTTATGTTCAGTTCCTCTTGTAATGAGGGATAGCAGTCATTGGCCTTTGTAATTATTTGGTGCACCTTGTTTTGTGATTCATGTATTAGAACAGCTAAAACCTTTTGCACCTCAGAACTCTGTTGGGTGGTAGATGATGAAGGGAAGCTGGCCAAGAAAGTATTAAGGTGAGCAACCATGCACTGGACAAGGATTTAAGCTGCTGGGCAGAGCTGGGCAGTGTTACAAAGCTGGCAAGAGGTGGCTGCAGTGATGGAGCAGGCAGGTAGTTGGGGACTTACCTTGGGATCAAACTTAACAATTAGACTGAACACAATCCAGCTCAACCTCAGGCAGTTGTTGGCAATAACAGTGGAATTGGTGATCGGGGCACAGAGATTGTGGTAGGGACCAAAGGCAGTGCTTTTGGCCCACAGTGACGATATGATATAGGAGCAGAAGTAGGCCGTTCAGCCCATCGAGTCTGCTCCACCATTCAATGCGATCATAGCTGATCTGATAATCTTCAGCTTCATTTTCCTGTCTTTTCCCTAAAACCTTTGATTGTCTCACTGATTAAAAACCTGCTTATCTTAATCTTGAATATACTTAATGATCCAGCCTCAACAGCCGTCTGCAGGAAAACATTCCTCAGAATCATTACCGTCTGAAAGAAGAAACTCCTCTTCATCCTTTTTTTTAAAATGGGAGACCCCTTATTCTCAGACGATGCCCTCTGGTCCGAGACTCTCCCACAAGGGGAACAAACCTTTCCATATCTACCCTGACAAACCCCCCCCCCCCCCAGTCTCAGTAAGGTCACCTCTCATTCTTTGAAACTCCAAATGAGTACAGGTCCAATCTACTCAACTTCTACTCACAAGATAGATCCCCCCATTACCCGGAATCAGCCCAATGAACCTTCTCTGGGCTGCCTCCAAAGTACATCTTCGTTTCGGCAAGAAAGCCAAACTGTTCCAGAATTCATGATATTCAGCTGGAAGCACTTTTTGATTCTCAAATGCTGCTTTTTTTTTGTCTGAAAAACAGTGTGACAAATCAGAGACAGTAGATGGGTGAAGAGAAGGAGTGGTGGGATGGAGTTGATCATAGAACATAGAACGTTACAGCGCAGTACAGGCCCTTCAACCTTTGAGGTTGCACTGACCTGTGGAACCAATCTGAAGCACATCTAACCTACACTATTACATTTTCATTCATATATTTATCCACTGACAATTTTTAATGCCCATAAAGTTGGCAAGTCTACGACTGTTGCAGGCAGTGAGTTCCAGACCTCTACTACTCTCTGAGTAAAGAAACTACCTCTGACGTCTGTCCTATATCTATCACTCTGCAATTTAAAGCTATGTCCCCTTGTGCTAACCATCACCATTGAGGAAAAAGGCTCTCATTTTCAACCATATGCAACCCTTAGATTATCTTACATGTATCGATTAAGTCACTTAGTTGAGATCTGTCAATGTGCAGATAGTGCTGAAAATGTGTTGCTGGAAAAGCGCAGCAGGTCAGGCAGCATCCAAGGAGCAGGAGAA